>NC_092243.1:4272500-4282500 GCF_036320965.1 Panulirus ornatus | reverse complement strand
CCGATTTTGCGACGGTGTCTCCGTGGACGACACACATCCTCCCTCCCCTAACTCCCCGGCCTAGAACGACTCTCACTTCGACGGCGTCTGCTGCATGGAGTGGTTCACCAAAGACTGAGAATTACCCTCAAGCGACGTCAGTTGGTTTTAGAAGTGAATGAGGAGGATAAGAGTAGACTGTACGATTAGATGAAGATGCTTGTCTTAGGTTGAAAAAGGGAGCCATTATTCCCTGAAGTGTTTCTCCACATTGTGCTCATCCGGGAGATCAGAAACCACTTTAATGCGATGGCTGAAGATTCTTCTTCTTTCCGGTACGGCTCTTGAGCACGATGGTACGATCCTTGGGCACGATGGTACGATCCTTGAGTACGATGGTACGATCCTTGAGCACGATGGTACGATCCTTAAGTACGATGGTACGAGCCTTGAGTATGATGGTACGATCCTTGGGCACGATGGTACGATACTTAAGTACGATGGTATGATCCCTAAGCACGATGGTACGATCCTTGAGTACAATGGTACGATCCTTGAGCACGATGGCACGATCCTTCGCGATGATTACCTTTCCTTTGACCTGACCCTCGAGGTCATCACATCCACAGGGGTCGTGCCGTCGTGCTCAAGGGAGCCGAGCAAGACGAAGTTAAAATGCGTGAGCAAAAACACAACACAAAACCTTTTACTTGTGTCTGAGACAAAGAACAGAAAGACTTTCTTTTTAATAATTCAACTCCCAGAAATGTCGTGTATGCTTGTTCATTCTCTCTCTCTCTCTCTCTCTCTCTCTCTCTCTCTCTCTCTCTCTCTCTCTCTCTCTCTCTCTCTCTCTCTGAATTCTTAGACGTATTCACACTCATACGATATTCATATCTATGTATGCGAATGTATGTTCTCCTCCATGAGTGTACGAAGCATCTACGCAGACGAAGTAAATACGCAGATAATGGCATGTATTTCCCATATCGTACACCTGCCAGAAGTACATCAGCCCTTTAGCAACACGCAACTAGGGTTAACTAGGGCTGAATCTACTCCTTCTTCAGGATCTAACTTGTCACCCAGTGTGGCCGACACATCACAAGGGCAACCTGTGACTCCCTCATCACAGTCACCTCGGCTTGAGTATCATGTACTTATAAAATGGACAAGGACCCTTTTCCTGAAGAGGTCCTTGTGTTGCCGCCCAACGACCCCTTTCCTGAAGAGGTCCCGGTGTTGGCGCCCCAGGACACAGTTCCTGAAAGGGTCCTGGGGTAAACCCCTTTTCCCAAGAGGCTCCTTCTGCTCTGAAAGTCTGCGCTGCTTCCAGCAGCAGGGAGATGGTGGACTCATTTGGAGTGAGAGGTTCTCCGAAGGTACTGAACTTCCTTTTCATCAACAGACGATGATTCAGTCCCGCCGAAGGTGACTTGCAGTGTAACCACAGGTAGGCGGAGTCCGGTAACACCTTTCGATTCGTATATATATATATATATATATATATATATATATATATATATATATATATATATATATATATATATATATACGTACGTGCGCCTGCCTCCGCGAGGAACAGCTGGGTCGTGCTGTAAGCCGACATCCCTGTGAAAGACTCAAACCCGGGCCCGCGCGATTCACAGTCAGCGTCGCTAACCTCTTACCCTCAGCAGGAAACACAGTCACATGTCTAACTCCGTTCCAAATCGCCACGTAATGAATTTATTCTACACTGATAACAAACTCACCCGGAAAATAATTTTGCTCGTTTAATATATATAAAACAAGAAGACAATAATTTATTCTTCACCAGCACAATCTAACCTAAAGCGAATTTATTCACCTGAATGGATTCACAAAAGAGAATACATCCATAATCGAAAAAATGAGAAATCTATGATGTATTTCCCATTTCACTGGAATAAACACGTATGACAATAGATTTATTCCTTGGTGGGAAACTGAACAGACGGGAGAAAGTAATCTTATACCTGAATTCATACATCATGAGACTAGATTTATTCGTTTATCAGAAGAAACTCACCTGCGGACCTGACATGAGACTCACTTTGGAAGAAATCTTGACATCATGGCTGCCAGAACATACCTGGAAAAAAAAAAGAGAAAGAAAACGTGAGGTTTGGAACTACAAAAAAAAAAAAGAATTTGATTTTCACAAATCTTAAAATACTTTTGTCTCACGTGAAAAATAATGACACACACACACCTACACGCACACACACACACACACACACACACACACACACACACATCACCACAGTTACTGGTGGTGCTTAAAGGTAGCGTCATTGTGAACTTCTCCCTTCTGAGTATGGTATGTTGTGAAGACGGAGTCAAGTGTTGGCGTTCTAACCAGCCATACCTGATCTAAAGAGAGAGAGAGAGAGAGAGAGAGAGAGAGAGAGAGAGAGAGAGAGAGAGAGAGAGAGAGAGAGAGAGAGAGAGAGTGAGAGATACATACATATATACATAAACAGGCGTCTGTCATCAATTGTGTCTGTACCTACACACGTTTTTTTTTATGAAACGCAAAACACCGAGTTTCCCGAGCACCTCCCGTCAGTAGTAAGCCCAACTCCCTTTGGCTCTTCAGGTCGACCAGCAGCCTCCTCCAGCGCACGGGCCTGGCCGGCAGTACATCACCTTGGCCGTAACTTACCATACCCTGCCATTGTCTCTGCCAAGACCCATAATCCCCCACAATTTACGGCTCCAAGTGGCCCAACAACAGCTCAGGCTACGGAAATATATTGAGGGCCGTTCCATGATCTTTACGAGCGCGTCTTGGCCGTGCCAATATCTCTCGAGGTGTATTGCGCACGGAGGGAGAGGTAGGAGGAGGGAACCTTACTGCAGACTGGTGTTCGACGCTTGGGTTACTCTGTTGACTGTCCTCAGAGCAACGGACGTAGGTGGGTTACGGAAGAGGAGGGAGGGTGGTTTGTTTACCTGATGGGCGGGTATTGTGGCAGGAGAGAGAGAGAGAGAGAGAGAGAGAGAGAGAGAGAGAGAGAGAGAGAGAGAGAGAGAGAGAGAGAGAGAGAGAGAGAGAGAGAGAGTGTCAGCAGCAATGGTGTGTAAGTGATCACACGCTCTGCTTCAGTGGGTGTCATGTCTCAGCAGTGGGCGTGAGGTGTCAGTCAGTCATGCTTTGCCAGTGGTTGTCACGTGACAGCAGTGGACGTGGTGATGCCATCATCGGCCGCACCGTATCAGTGGGTGTCATGTGTCAGTAGTGGTCGTGCTGTCATGCGTCATCCAATGTCACTAGACGTAATGCATCATGCATTACCTTCCACATCTACCTGCCCCTGTGTGAGTATATATATATATATATATATATATATATATATATATATATATATATATATATATATATATATATATATATATATATATATATATCTTCTTTCCAACGTTTTTTCGCTACGTTCCTACACTGTGTCTTTAATTCTACGTCACTGAACGTATTTCACGACGTCAGATCCATTGCCTGTTCGTGTGTGATCACAGATTTGCCTTCACTCGCCAAACTGTGTTACTCTAACTAGCCTCTCCACCAACACAGTAGGGAAGCACCTCCTTCTTGTGTTTACCATTTACGCTTCTCGTCCATACCACCGTATACGCTCATCCGTGACGCATCACGATACTTCGTAACATTAACCTGGCTTACGCCCTTGGCGTTAACGCAATACGTAGCACTCCTGACGAATCGGGTGTTTGTTTACTTGGTCATCTCACGATGAGTGGTTGAAACTTGAAGCTTCTTCGCCAAACATCGAAGCCAAGGTTACCGTCTAGGCTTTCAAGACGGGGTGTCCTACGAAAATGTCCTCCTCCGGTAAATAACTGGAGTCCTTGACAGTTATTCCTTCAGAAGGAGGTCGTCGTCGATCTCAAGTCTCAGGTTTTCAGTCCTGGATTGACGGTACCGCTGGCCAAGACTGTTCGCTGGCCACCCGTTGTTCGCCAGCGAAATGAGAAGACGCGACTCCGATCCAACGACACGTTCGGTGTCAGATTACAGTCTCTAGTTACCAATTCGACGCCGAGAGCGACGACGGCGACGGCGCCGACGGCGAAGACGACGACGACGAACCACGCACGACGCGTTGCGACCGACACCGGCCGCGGTGGGGTAGCCAGTCAACGCGATAAAGTCACTCGCGCTGCCGTTTAACTCGGCTGCTTCCCCAAGCGAGGGGTAGGAGGGGCGGCGGGCGGGCGGGCGCAGGATGCGGTTTCCTCGGACGCTTCCCACGTTCACCTCAGCCCATTAGCGCACGCTGTCCACCATGTAATTTTTCCAATGGAGAAATTATTACGGCAGTAAATTATGTTTTATGGTTCTACGTATTGTACTGGGACGGCTTCCTTGTGGTTTACGATATTGTTTTGCCTCCCTCGCCGAGTGAGCGTGTGTTCCGTCACTCTCGAGTGTGTGTTCCGTCACTGTCGAGAGCGTGTTCCGTCACTCTCGAGTGTGTGTTCCGTCATTGTCGAGAGTGTGTTCCGTCACTCTTCTGTGTGTTCCGTCACTGTCGAGTGTGTGTTCCGTCACTGTCGAGAGTGTGTTCCGTCACTCTTGTGTGTGTTCCGTCACTGTAGAGTGTGTTCCGTCACTATCGAGTGTGTGTTCTGTCACTCTCGTATGTGTTCTGTCACTTTCGAGTGCGTTCTGTTACCCTGAGGGCGTTTCCTCTCACTGAGAGTGTGTTGTTATGAGTACGTAGCTACTCACTATGTGCGTATTCTGTCACTTTATGAGTGCGATCCGTGAGTCTGAGTGCGTTCCCTCTTCGTGTGAGTGTGGTCCGTCATTCTGCATCTTCTTCCCTCTCTCACTAAGAGTGCGTCCTGCCTTCCTGAGGGCATTCCCTCCCTCACTGTGAGTGTGTCCACTCACCATGAAGTGCCTTCTTTCTCACTATCAGTCAGTTCTATGAGAGTTATGTCTCATGCAAAAATCATTTTCATATCTAAATACCCATGAAAGGCGATCAGGGACGGGCTGGCTTCCTCCCACTACGAAATAGAGATCGCATTAATGGAAAAGGAAGAGAGAGAGAGAGAGAGAGAGAGAGAGAGAGAGAGAGAGAGAGAGAGAGAGAGAGAGAGAGAGAGAGAGAGAGAGAGAGAGAGACTTTTTTTCATATCTAGACACGATATATGCCGGAAGAGACCTTGGTAGCCATTATCAGAGACCACAGACAATTACAATATTATAATTACAAATGATGAGAGGAAACATCCTTCAACCAGGCTTCCCCTTTTGTGCATATCACGTAATCGCCCATCAAGCGGCCGCATCATGCATAAATAAAAGGAAAAATTAGCAGTTATCAGCATCTACTTGTTTCAAATACGAGGAGGGGGGGAAAAATATATGAAGAGTTCAGGGTCATTTTTTTCCCCCGAAGCTCTTTGTCCATCACAAGAAAAACTCATTTTTGGGGTCAGAAAAAATAATTTCTTGACTAGGATTAAGTCATTATTCTTCGTTCGCGTGGGACAGTAGTCTGGTGAGGGACGGGGCTTCTACGGTGATGGGGCTGGAACATGAGTCCCTTGTACCAATGGCAAACCTGGAACGGTGGCCTTCCAGCACGGTGATCCAGCTGAGGCATTTGGTTCCCTAAACAGCCGTATGGTTAGGACATGAGCTTCCCCGTACGGTGTTTGAGCTGGGGGTGAAAAGTGTGGAGTAAACCCATCTGACAAAATACTTTGTTTGTGCAAGCAGAGAAGGAGTTAGCTTGAGGTGGGTCTACAGGGACCTCAGCAAGGACCCGACCAAGGTTGCTCGGTGTGGTCTGCCAGTGCTGGAATGCCACTGTTGTGTCATGGCCTCTTAAAGACAACCCCATACTACCGTAAGGTCTTTCCAGAAGCGTGTGCCTGACCGTACTTACTCTACGTTCGTCCGTATTTGGAACCAGTGTTGGCATGATATGGGCGAACGGTCAATGGCCAAGTCATGGGAGTACATGGGAAAGGACTAATAACAAGAGACCTGATGATCCATGACGAGGTTATCTGCTAGTGGACACTAAATAAAAAGATCTGATAACAGGAGACACGACAGTTCATGACTGGGTTATCTGCTGGAGAACAGTAAACAGAAAGACCTGATAACAGGAGACCCGTTGGTGTAGCCGAATAGAATGAGACCGTTTCTGACGTGACTCAACACTACACACTGGTACCTCCAGCAACAAGAACATTCCCTGACGTCATGATTTTTGAAACATTCCCAAGACCAACACAAGAACTTGATACAAGCAGCTGCATACAATGTGAAATTCTAATAGAGTGTTATTTTTCTAAGATAATACAGTCCTTTTCTTTCCCTTGCCAGAGATTAATCTATCGTAATCCAGAGTAAAATTCCCTTAAATCCAAATATATCGCGAAAGAAATAGAGCTTATATATATATATAATAATGAGGTCACTTTCCAAAAGAGTTCATATAAAATACTAAGTAAATAAAAGAAAGATTAATTCACTTTCCAAGAGAGTTTATATAAAATATCAAATGAATAACAGAACGATTAAATCACTTTCCAAACACCAAACCGCTTCACCTTCGCTCTCGAAGGAACGTGAGCTACGGTAAGGGAAAAATAAAACATGGACGGTTCTCGTGTGTTCTGTGTGGAATATACGCGTCAGATTTCAGCATATGTGGTCAGTGTGGGTCCACGGAAGCTCCAGACCCGCTGAGTGACTCCGGAGTTCGATCAGCAGGACAGTCACATAAAGGGGAAGGGACGAAGGAATATCTACACAATGTATAATTTCTGGTCAGCTTAAGAGGGCGTGTATGTATTATCGACGAACTCCTTTGCTTTATAATGGACACCTGACGAGGGAATCACCAGGCTTGAAAGCACTTGAAAATACTCACTAAATTACCTATACAAGCGGCCATGATGACGTATCATCCTACAATGGGTCTTGAGGGAACAAATTTTTTTTAGAGTGCGACGAATCTCATCACTGCTCACTATCGGTCTCTGCCATTCATTACGTACCGAAGACCCGAGTTTAATCAACCCTCGAGCGCCTTAGATTGAAACAGCCACTTCATTTCATACACGAATACATCATCAATCTTCCGTTGTGTTTTACTCCTGACGGTGTACACGTATGAACCACCAGGACACCTGAGTGCATCAACTCCTCCCTCCCGGCAGATCAGGATCTCCTCATACCATATATATATACATGTATGGATGAACGACAAGTCGGAACCGAGGCATCCTCCACGCAAGGGCCCGTAAATCACTCGTGATCATTTACATACAATGTTTATAAATTCATTAATCGCTTCCTCCCAAACTTCACATCCGCCATTAATCCTGAATCAATCCAACCCGTACCCAACCCGACGGAACAAACGATTGCGAACAGGCGACTGGCCTCCGAAAACACACACACACACACACACACACACACACACACACACACACACACACACACACACACACACACAAACTACGCAACAGAGACGCAACGGGTTTTAAACAGGGCCCACGATTGAATCGGCTGGCGTCATACAACGGAAGATAGAAATGTCTTGTCGTAATATTGTGGGGAAAAAAAAAGAGGTAATAGTGAAGAGGGTTCTAATAACGGAGTGGGAGGAGTAATTCATCGTAAATGAGGTGGAGGAGGAGGAGGAGGAGAGGGAGAGATGGGGTTGGAGGGGCTGGCCTCCTCCTCCTCCTCCTCCTCCTCCTCCTCCTCCTCCGTGCTGAGACCCCTGGCTGACAAATGCCTGCCAATCACGATATAAGGCGATTAAAAGAGGAATTAGAAGGAGGGTGGAGGCAAGACGGTGCTATGCCAGGCGATCACACCATAGGGTTGTCTGTCTGGTGGTGGCGGCCGCCCGCTGCCTCCCTCCCCCAGCAGGTGAGGAACCTCTTGTTCTCTCTGCGTCCCGCCGTCAGGTGTGACGGAGGAGACGGACTCGAACCCACCTGGAAGACCTGATGCAAATTAACTTTTATCTGGAAATTACTTTTTTCCGGCCGAAGGACTTGTGCTGAAGACTCGACCCGATCGCCCACCCGCCTCCGCCGCCCGGCCGCACGCCCACCCGCCCGCCTGGCAGGCAGGAGGACCACACTGTTCTCTCCCTACGTATCAACACCAGTCATGATATAGAAGCTCCCCAGTGAGAGGGGAGAGGGGGAGGAACACACGGAGTCTGGCTGTCAGGGAACAGTCTTTATTAGTCTCCCCCACCTTCCTCTTCCAGTACTAACCTCTTCCATACACACACACACACACATACACACACACACACACATACACACACACACACACACACACACACATACACAGGTCAAACGACTAATTTTCTACAGCAATCTTGACTGTTAATTGATTGGAAAAGAACAAGTTTATATCCAACAGCGAGTCTGGTTAACGAGGTAGCTGTAGACCTCATTCGCAAGCAGGATATGTATATATACGTGTGTGTGTGAGTGTGTGTGTGTGTGTGTGTGTGTGTGTGTGTGTGTGTAAGTGTGTCTGTGTGTGCAATCACCACTGGAAAGAAAAAATAAGAGTCACAATACGCAACATTACTCCAACATAGAGTTACACTCCCGAAGACAACAGCAAGACGATGCTCCCTACCTAAGATCACTCTACGGTAAACTCACACTACGAAATTTTACTCCAAAGCAGAGTTGAAGTTCCTGAGATAACTCATAGGGGTATAGTTCCACTAGCTAAGATCACATCGAGGTAAGAGTCACAAAACGTAAGATTACTCGAAAGTAGAGTTGAAAACCGTAAGGTAACTTCAAGACGAAGTTCCACCACCCAAGATAACTTCAAGACGAAGTTCCACCACCCAAGATAACTTCAAGACGAAGTTCCTCCACCTGAACAACGTCACTCCTCGTCCCCAGCGTGACACAAACCATCAGTGACTGACGGTGTAACACTGAAAGTGCAATGTGCATTTACGCATCCAATTTTCTTTTTGAGATACAATATCAAAATTCACCGTCTTCGGACGCAGCAGATCTCAGTACTTCCATGAATTTTCAAGTACTGGATGTAGCAATTACTAATTACTAAACGAGTGTACTGGAGGAAGACATTCACTTTACGAATTCGAGGGACATCCACTGTAAGAATCTCTATTCATTCTTCAGTATCTTAGAGAGAGACCAAAACATAAATGATAAGGGTTATAGATAAATCTTGATTTCTTCATGAATGCATAACCATCACAAAGGAAGTCTCATACAACAGATTAACATCTTATAAAGAAGGTTTAACTCTCTTACATCTGTGTATCTCCTGAGTCTTGAACACGGTCCCCCTTCCCTCCTCCAGCAAGGCAGAGGAGCATCCAGTCTCTGGGAACGTACATAAACAAAGCTTTTTTTTCTTTTTTTTCCTATACACATCAAGGACCAAAACGTATCAATCTCGGCTTACGTTCTAGAAATAAAATGCCGCTGCTCTTTACATCTGAAGTACTCGAGCAATCTTCATCTTCTGCTGCTGCTGCTGCTGCTGCTGCTGCTGCTGCTGCTGCTGCTGCTGCTGTTGTTGCTGCTCGCTCGCTTCACTACGACAATAAACACAGCCGGGGCTGCCAACCACCGATGCCTCTGGATGATTAAGTCACTTTTATATCCTTTAATTATTTCACAAAGACCAGAGGCTCGGCGGATAGTCAGCTAACACGAATAATAGCTCCAGTTTAGCTGTATGTAAATAAGCCATCTCGCCATATTGGCTGGCGTGCGCATTACTTTACGGCGCGAGATCATACCCAAGACATGTCATCCATTTCGTTATATTTTCCATCCTGGCCTCGTTCGCCCCCACCTCAAGAAGCGCACCCAAGAACAAAGACTTGAGTTGCGAGCTCTTCTCATGCGAGTGGTATATAAAGTGCCAATCCCCTCCCAACGAGGAAGGGTATATGAGGCTGTGCGTCGGGCGTATAAGAAAAAA
>NC_092243.1:4252500-4267500 GCF_036320965.1 Panulirus ornatus | reverse complement strand
TTACCAGCCGCTGCTGCGGTCACCATACGAAAGACTTTAGCACGCCTGTCGGTGCGGTTGAGTTCTAGAACCTCCGCCGATGCGTCAATGACAATCCCGGAGTTTTTTAATGGGGTTGGATGGTTCTCAATGTACCTATTGAACCCACCAGACGCAGTAGGTTCCGCCAGGTTCCCCCCACCTATAGACGGAGCCTCGTGACACCTGTCTAAGCGATATGGACAAAGAAACAGGGACCCGGACGCTGTTTAATACAACGTCTGGTTTTGACTTCGGTCGACGGCTGTTGCGTCCGCCCACAGTTCGCAATACAATTCGTCATCTCACGATCTGAAGCTTGGAATATTCCTCTTTACGTGTTGCGACTACAGTCACCCTCCCAGCGAAACACTATCGGCCATGAGCGAAGTGTTGCATGTGATCCATTAGTCTGTTATTTCCTCCAGCTGGTGTATTGTTTATGGATTATAATCTTTGTCAACGATAATAAAGAAAACTTAAACTCCTCTCGAAGTTCTGATTATAGTTTGGAATAGCCTTCTTCCCTTAGGCGGCTGGACGACCAGCATCAGATCTGATTATACAAACAAACAAACCCATAGTCCGTCTCGACACTGACAAATCATTCCCGCCAGGCAGTCTGCGAGCCGAGTCGTATGCAAATTTGAAGGGGGTTCGCTTCCCTACACCACTTCTCGCACGCGGTGTGGAGGCGTGGCCCAGGGGCAGAGACGCCGCTACGGAGGGCAACCAGGCGTATCTCTGGGGGAGATCTGACGTTAACACCCAGAGAACGCAGACATGCCCTCGTTTTTTTAGGGTTTGTATGGGGCGCGTGCCTGACATTCCTGGTGCTCCTGTCTGTGTGTGGTGTGTGTGTGTGTGTGTGTGTGTGTGTGTATGTGTGTGTTACGCTCCTTCCTGTTCGTAAATATGCAAGTATTTCTTGTCGAACATTTGGTGCATATTTACGTTCCTCTAGCTGCATTCATGAACCGATGCATTTACATATCCCCCCCGCCTCAACACGACTGTGTTTCTCCCAACGTCCTCTGTTGTCAGACATTACTCTCTCTCTCTCTCTCTCTCTCTCTCTCTCTCTCTCTCTCTCTCTCTCTCTCTCTCTCTCTCTCTCTCTCCTCTGACGCATCGTATATAACATCCTCGGTTATCAGGAAGATATCTGGGCGATCTGCCCCTCAACACACGCAGACTTATATTTCCTCCTCCTCCTCCTCTTCCTCTGTGTCCACACGTTCATCACCGTCCTTAATCATACTCATTAATACTCAGGTTGTGGATCATCCCGTCACACATATCTCCCCACTCTCTCTCTCTCTCTCACCCCTAATACCCGCCTGGCACCGACTCCCACCACCACCACCACCAAAACATATTGAGATGAATCGACCTCGTCCGCAGTCGCGAAGGACAGACCACATGACCATTATCAATGAACTTCAGAGAGACGGACAAATCCCTCGACGCTACAACCCTGTGATTAGGAGAGAGAGAGAGAGAGAGAGAGAGAGAGAGAGAGAGAGAGAGAGAGAGAGAGAGAGAGAGAGAGAGAGAGAGACCCCCACCCCCCCGTTTCTCCTCCCTCACTCCTCCCTCTGTTGGTGCTAGCAATCCTACCACAAGCACTGCCAGCTCACTCCTGCCACATCATGCACGTAAGGAGGGAAGAAATTAACTCCCGGGTCTGACTACAGAGGACTGGAGGAGGGAGGGTGTTGGAGCGGGCTAGGAGGGAGGGAGGGGGTGTATGTCTCATTAATGTGACACAGATGAACCTAAGCGATGATTGTATATTGTATGATTTCTCTTCCAAATCGTGTGGCAGTGAACGCTGCTTTATCTATCGCTGCTGTGTGCCCAGGTTCTGCTGTGGTGTAGGTGAGGGTGCTTGTTGCAGGGGAAGGTGAGGGTGGGTGTAGGTGCAGGTGGTGTGTGTTGGCAGGGGGAAGGGTGTGAGTGTACGCGCGACAAATGCACCTGAAGTTTGGTGATGAAGGCGTAGGTGAAGTTGCAGACGGAAGTGTAGGTGAAGGTGAAACTGCAGATGAAGGTGAAGGTGTCAGGTAGTGTGCTGTGCCCCAAACACACCCGCGACAGGTGTGTGAAGTGGTGTAAATACATCCAAGCAGGTGTGTGAGGTGCCTTGAACACACCCCATCAAGCGTGTGAAGAATCTTGAACACATCCCAACAGGTGTGAAAGGTATTCTAAACACCCCTAGCAGGTGTGTAAGGTATTCTAAGTACCCAGCAGGTGTGTACCGTCCCCTAAACACACCTCAGCAGGTGTGTGAGGCACCTTGAACACACTCAAACAGATCTCTGAGTCCACCTACTCTCTCGTTATCGTTTCTGGAGATTAAAAGTATTTAAAAACATTTTTCTCCCCCAGTTTCCTCCTCCTCCTCCTCCTCCACCACCACCACAGCCTCTCCGAAAATAGTTATCCCACGAACTCTCTCCCTTCGCGCAGTTTGTCACTATCAGTAGATCTTCCCAAAATTTATTCGTCGCAATTCAAAAATGAAAACGATTTAAAGATATGTATTACGTATCTCCAAAAGGCGAACTGCTGAGGACATTCTACCATCACAACCTCCACCGTCCATCATTCATCAGTGTACCTCCTCCTTCACTTTTCCCTTCACTACAGATGCCGCCTCAACTTCTAGTACTGCCACCTTCACCGTCATCCAGCTTCCCTATCTTCACTATCACCGTGAGTCACATCATTCGCACTTAACCAACCGCGAGGGTTACTATCCATCTATCCCTGACTTCCCCTATCTTCTATCCACGGACACACTGCCCTTCCTCACCACACAACATTGCTATATTATCCTTAACACACACAGCTGAGGCTAAAAAATCAATACACAAGTTAGACCATATTATCTTCAATATTCAGCGCTGGGTATATCATCTTCTACACCCAACGATGGCCATATTAACCTCACGACACAATTTAAACACTTACGCAGCGTGGGCTATATTACTATCGCTATAAAGAACGTATAGGCTGTATTTACACAAGAGGGAGGTCATATCATCTTCACTACACTACGTAGGCCATATCATCTTCACTACACTACGTAGGCCATATCATCTTCACTACACTATGTAGCCCATACTATCCCTCAAGGGTGTGAAATGATGAAAAGAAAGCTATCAACGTCTCATGAAAGCCGTGCAAGAAGCCAAGAACATGGCCATTACAGCACAGTATTTTCAGCACGTTTAGAAATGTTTCCCAGGGTGACGAAATATGGCCCAAGGTCACGAAAATATGTCCCAAGGGTCACGAGATATATGTCCCAGGGTCACAAAAAATATGTCCCAGAATCACGAAATATATGTCCAAGGATCACGAAAATACGTCCCCAGTGTCACGAAATGTATGTCCCAGGATCACGAAAATATGTCCCAGGGTCACGAAATCTGTCCCAGCGTTGAGAGATCCGTCCCACCGTCACGATATTTCACATCCACTGTCCTCACAGTTCGTTTTCACGTCATTATCTTATCTCCAGCAGAATCTGAAAATAACGTCAAAACGACATTTCTCCTCCCGACATCCGGCCAACCTGAAACAAAAACAATATGACAATGTATGTCGAAAATATCTACGTGTGTGTGTGTATATATATATATATATATATATATATATATATATATATATATATATATATATATATATATATATATATATATATATATATACATATATATATATATATATGTATATATATATATATATATATATATATATATATATATATATATATATATATATATATATATATAGAGAGAGAGAGAGAGAGAGAGAGAGAGATAGATAGATAGATAAATATAGATAGATAAATAGACATTTATTGGTAGCAAGTAACAGGCAACTATAGACCAGGGAGAGAGGTACTTGTTAGTACCAGCTTTAACAACAGAAGGGAGGGTAAAATGAGGGCAGGCCAGTGAGCCAGCACTACAGTGGCTGTCAGGTTCCCCCCCCCCCCCTCCACCCCCTTTTCCCGGACCTGGTTGTTTCTTCCTTCGGCCGCCTCACATTCACGTAGGCTGTCAGCATTCAGTGGGCAATTGCGTACACACACACACACACACACACACACACACACACACACACACACACACACACACACACACTTAATCTTGCTCGTGCGTAACAGCTCGAGGAGAGAATGCGTAACAGCTCGAGGAGAGAATGTGTGGCGAGCGTATTGTATACGTAGAAGCCCCTCCCTCCCTTGGTGCTGTATAGACGATGCTACGTAGCTACACAAAGTGTGAGGTAAGGCAATCCTCGTAGAAACCTGAGTGTGCACGAGGACAGGTGTTCTGATGCAGGTGTTCAAGTGCAGGTGTTCACCATCCGAAGTCAGCCACTATTAACGACATCTGAAAACGCTGAAGTCAGTGATGTACTGAAAAGGAAATAATGTAAAACGATGTCTCAGGATACACTAACATTTCGCTGTCGTCACACTTAACTCGATGAGAGACAGGAAGAAGACGTATATTTTGATTTTGAAATTTACTCAGATGTTTTCTTTAACTCCTGATAACAGCTATCTTTTGACTATATATATATATATATATATATATATATATATATATATATATATATATATATAGAGAGAGAGAGAGAGAGAGAGAGAGAGAGAGAGAGAGAGAGAGAGAGAGAGAGAGAGAGAGAGAGAGAGAGAGAGAGTAACTGGATAAATCTAAGCAGGATATTTCGCTCCTGCAATCATTGTTTTTACAGGTGACAGTGAGGTGCCCGGGATAAACTCGAATATATACAGAGAGGCAATACTAAAAAAAGATATGTGAATACATTACATGAAGGTACATATACAAGACTGCATGTACCATGGACGTAGTTTTTTCGAAGTAACTACAGCCAACTCTAATGTCACTCTGGGAGGGTGCGTGACTGAGTATATCTTTTTTTTCTTGAAGAGGCGGGGACCCCCTTGACAAATTTGATTCAGGGGCTTCGACAAAAGGGCAAAGCCTTTCCCGTTTGGCCTTCCCACGTCTCACACTTCACGAAGAACATAAAAATGAAAAAAAAAATCATGAAAATTATACCAGTTGAGATAAACGCAAGTGGAAAACAAGAACGTTGAAGCCGCTATAAATCTCTCTCTCTCTCTCTCTCTCTCTCTCTCTCTCTCTCTCTCTCTCTCTCTCTCTCTCTCTCTCTCTCTCTCACACACACACACACACACGTGACGAACACGTGCTGCATGATCCTCAGCAGGTGTGGTACCACTGAAGCCTCATTACCATGACGTAATTACCTGGTACAATTTTTTTTCTTATCCCTCCCTCCTCCCCTTTCCTCCCGACGGATCACCTCGCTGATACGAACGCGGCAGCGACTGATAAGCGTTATCACGTTTCGTTCCGTCATACTCAGCCTGACTATTATGACGGACGCAGCAACACCTGTTTTGTTGAGCTGACGCTGGCCGCTATTTTGTGGCTCGGGATCAAGAGATTCCGGAAGGCGAGAGAGAGAGAGAGAGAGAGAGAGAGAGAGAGAGAGAGAGAGAGAGAGAGAGAGAGAGAGAGAGAGTAAATAGCGGCAAGATGCAATGCTTCTGGTCTTACAGGCTTCCAAATCTTTCTCTTTTTTTTTTTTTCTTTACCTACAGTCTGTTTTCAACGGAAAGCTATAAAGAAAATGGAGAGAGCCCCTCTCACTGGTATTAACTGTCATCGGACAAGGGTAGAGAAAGACCCATCCACCCAGTCATTCAGTGATCGACCCTTGCCAAAACCTGGTTCAAACTGGCTCGTTTGGTTTCGGAGGAATGGCTCACCGGATGTCTGACGACGGCGAAGACGACGACGGACGTCAAAGGAATGAGTCACCGGACGTCTGACGACGGCGAAGACGACGACGGACATCAAAGGAATGGGTCACCGGACGTCTGACGACGGCGAAGACCGACGATGGACGTCCAGCGATGCAACACTACGTGTGGCTTCTGGCCAGATGAGATCAAAGAGGCTAAACTTCGAAAACATGAGAGGATCAAAGTCAGTGAACAATATTCGGACATACAGTGGATGTGCTGAGGAGGAGAGAGTGTGTTCTTAAGCGTCTTGATCGTTCTATTACCACACAGAGGGAGGGAGGGAGTTTGCGTTGCAGCGGAAAGCAATATGATAACCACAGGGTCTTCAAGGCTGGCCTTAGCTGATAGCAAGACAGGCGGGGTCTTTCCCTCCCTCCCTCTCTCGCCAGAGAACTGACACGATACACCACAATCTCGAGGACAAGGTCTGAGGCCTTGGAATGACTTTCACCCTTCACGCGAATTCCACGTTGCGTTTTGAGAATACAGTCCGTCCGCCAGCGTACCAAAAATTGCACTCCTGTAGACGCATTCAGACATCGTAAAACACATACACACACACACACACACACACACACACACACACACACACACGCGCGCGCATTTTTCGATCAAAAACAGAGATAAGAAGTCTACATTACTGAGGGGAGGTGGGAGCAGCTGCAGAGCACACGGTTGCTGCTGCTGCTGCTGGAGTCACGCAGGAGTCCTGACACTTGGCCAAGTCCAACACCGGTGGGCGGGAGTCCACGTGAACAGCCGTGGAACCCAGTGCCTGCCTTCCAAATGCAAATCCAGTACAGCTGAGGGCCCCACCCAGTATGCAGAATGCAGTCACGATATAACATTATCTATTCTAATCAGATATATGACTTCTGTTATATCAGGATGCGTTGGAATATATCGACCACGTTCATCGAGATAAGTCAAAGGGGTTACGATCAATGTTGTGATCGCTGCGCTGTATTCCCGCTACGTCCAAAGTGTTTAGATTCATATTTCTTTGGCCGTTCGATCCTTGAGAACGAGGGGTACGACCCCTGATGACCTGACCTCTGACCAAACCCGTGACGCTCAAGTCGAAGGCTAGAGCATCACAAACCTAAAGGTCGTACTATCGTCCTCAAAGGTCGTACCGTCGTCGTGCTCATGTTACGACCCTCCATTTTTTGCTGTGTCATATCTTTCATCGCCCGTTAACGAATATCAACTTTAGTTAACCCCCTGCTCCCACCTCACTCACATTCCTTCGCTTCCAGATAATCCAGCTCACCTCGAAACTACCGAACGGAGGAACCCACCCCTTCCTGAGCTAACGACAGATCACCACCCCCCATCGCTTGTTAACTACCACGGCGCCTCGCTGAACGACAGCCCCAGACTGGAGTGTGACAGACCCTTTGGCGCCCCGAATAACGACCTCCATTTGTTCACTGGATATTAACGGTGTTTCGGACAATTAGCCATAGCCATTCTCATTTAAGTACCCTAACCACTTGTCGGCTTAATTATAGGGCACGCGGAAGATGGTTTTCACCTCCTTGTTTACATACAGGAAACCTGACGGACGCCCGACCCCACGTCTGCATGTACCGAAATGAAAAAAAAAAACATCACCGCAACTCTCCGTTTCCTTGCGGTCGTCCGCGGCTTCAGCCTACGCGCTGTCGAAAACTCTCTCCTCATACCACAAGCGTTCAAGCCGGCATACTGCCGCCACGCCCCCAGCATCCGTAATATGCCTAAGCTCCGTATCTGCACAGACCGTCCGTGAAGAGGAGGAGGAGGAGGACGACAAGGAGGAGGAGGAGGAGGAGGAGGAGGACGACGACAAGGAGGAGGAGGATTGTTGGCCTCGGCTGATGTCATAAATGTCCTGGTGTTTACAGACATCGTGAGATTCGAATCTGTCGTCGCCCCGTCACGCCAGGTCGGAACACGCAGCGCTCGACCTCGGCAACGCGGACCCGCGTGTTTATAGCCATATCCCAAGAGAGCAACTTCTCACTCGTTTACAACGCTATAAAAGCAGAATTAAACTTATTCAAACTAACGCAAGGATATTCTCGTGGTCAGGCTGAATATCCGGACACACATGTATATAACGAAGCCACGGTAGTAAAATGTTTTTTTTTTTTTTGTCTTTTTTTTTCGGAGAAAACAACCTGTGATTTTCTCGTAATTCGCGAAAAATTACTTTTCCATTATGACCTACAATAGATTCTGCCCGATAAGATACTTCCCTGGGAGTCGTAAAGAAAAATGTAAGCCCCTGAAGTTTTATCTTTCTTGTACTCAATCCACGAGTGTGTGTTCCTGGATTCCCTATGGCAAACACCGACTGTCGCGAACTGGTCCTACAACCTATGTATAAACTGAAGCAAATGAGATATAAAATAATGCCAGAAATCAAGACATCCCTCTGAGGATAAGGGGGTTTGGGAGTATGTAAATCAAGCGCTGGAAACAGCTCTTTGGTTTCCTGGCTTCGAAGTCCTCGACATTACTTCGATGTGCGCGGTTGTCTTCGTCTTCTTGGAGGTCTTGTACACCCATATGGCTGATGCCGCCTACACCCTCTCCTTCGTCCATTCCCGGTCATTTTTCGCCTCTTCAACACGACAAACGACCCTTGGGTATGACGGCCCGGCCTCGGACTTAACCCAGTGGCCAGACTATGTCAAGCACCAGAGTAGAGGCATCAAACCTATGTCATGCAGCAGTACAGTCATGAAGGCCATGTCGCTCACCATCTTATGGTCACTTGGGACCATGCCATGCATCAGTTTAGAGGACATGAAAGCCCATATCATTTACCATCGCTTGGTGCATGAGGGCTATGCCAAGCATCGTTAAAAAAAAGGGGGCCAGCATGCAAGCCCAGCTAAGCATTATAGGAGCATACTACTCACACAAGCATGAAGGTTCACACTACACATTAGTGTGAGTGCATGACGCCCGTCCAGGTGTCCCACTGCAGCAGTATGACCAACGAACAATGAGACTCTAGCGTCCAGCGCCTTACACAACAACACACTAACTCCGTGCCCGACCAGCGCCTCACACAACACACTAACTCCGTGCCCGACCAGCGCCTCACACAACACACTAACTCCGTGCCCCACCACTACCCGCTTCACTTGGTTCATGACTTCTCTGATCCGCTTCAACGTGACGGTACGACCCCTTGAGTACGACCGTACGCCCCTCTAAAGGACGACGAATACGAGAGCCGTGGTGACGAGGGCCTGCTCTTTAACCCGACCTTTGAAAGTCGGGTCAAAGGTCAGGCTAAAAAGAAAAAGAAGTGCTTCAATAGTCAGACAGGTATGAAATATAAATCTTGAATAGATAAATGAATCAATAAATTCCCCAAATAACCAAGGGGGGAGTCCAGGCAATTCTCAGGTTATAAGAAACAGTCACAGTAAATCCACGAAGAGATTTTGTCACAGATAAAATCCCAGTGATTTCTTCCCTCCCTCTCCCTCCGTTCGTCTGTGGCTCTCGATACGAGAATCAAGGGTGACAATCTCTCCTCAAACGGTAGAGAGACAGAGACAGCCACCGCCGCCTCTGATCTCTCACTGTCTCTACCCTTAGAAGAAAGAGAAGGTGAATCAATGGCCCGATGACAGAATCCCAACTGAGATGGATTCGAAGGCACGTCTTACAGTTATCCAATTAAATAAAAGAAAAGCATAAAAGAGTGTTAACACAAGCATGGGTAAGATAAATAATGGGTTAGACATGAATGCAGGATACTGTCAGGCGTCTCTCCTAGTGGGAGATCCTAGTATGAGAGAGAAAGAGAGAAAAAGAGAGAGAGAGAGAGAGAGAGAGAGAGAGAGAGAGAGAGAGAGAGAGAGAGAGAGAGAGAGAGAGAGAGAGAAGAGAGGGAGTGAAAAAGAAGTGAACCTCCGGGTCTACGTGGGAGGACAGGCAGCACACCAGGCCAGACCGAGCCAGATAGAGACAATGGACATCCTGACATCCTGCATTTTGTCACACGAGCAGAGGAGGATCCCCCCCCCCCTCCTCTCTCTCTCTCTCTCTCTCTCTCTCTCTCTCTCTCTCTCTCTCTCTCTCTCTCTCTCTCTCTCTCTCTCTCTCTCTCTCTCTCTCTCTCTCTCTCTCTCTCTCTCCGCAGAGCAGGAGTGGCTCACCCGCCTCTCTGTGTCTGTCTCTGTGTGTGTGTGTGTCTCTCTCCTCTCTCTCACACGAAATGCACACACAACACCACACACACACACACACACACACACACACACACACACACACACACACACACACACACACACAACACACACACATCTGCTGTACGTATTCTCGGGCTCAGCTTTGACAGCTTTTCCCTCATCACAGTGTAAGATATCCACGTCTGCTGCTCATTTATCACGATGCTGGCAATCACCCTTATCAGCCTCACAGTTCTGGATATCATTATCCCACACGATCGTAAAGATAACCACTGTAATTACGATGATAATGAAGAAAAAAAACATAACAAGATCATGGGAAAATTTCACGATGGCACGATAAGGGACTTTTCCCCGGATTACACGCCAATGGGGGGTTCGTTTTGCATGAATCTTTTCTACAAAATTGATAACAGATTTGCTTGATATTCAAATTTTTCCGGGGGCAATTACGATGGCACGATAGAGGGTGACTTTGCCCCGGATATACACTGACCACTGGGGTTCGTTAGCATGAATCTTATCTACAAAATTAAGATAACAGATTTGCTTGATATTCAATTTTGCCGCGGCAATCTTTCTTCCCGAATATCAAAGTTAATCTTATATATATATATATATATATATATATATATATATATATATATATATATATATATATATATATATATAGTCCTAATCCTTCCGACACTCCAGCGATGGGTTTGAAGAGCAGATGATGCATAAAAGCACGAGAAACAAAACATGGAATGTCCACAATACGTGAATAACATGGCAACGGAACGGAGAGGATGACAGTGAGGGAGAGGCTGACAGTGAGGAAGGGAAGCAGTGAGGGAGAGGATGACACTGAGGGAGGGGAGCAGTGAGGGAGAGGATGACAGTGAGGGAGAGGATGACACTGAGGGAGGGGAGCAGTGAGGGAGAGGATGACACTGAGGGAGGGGAGCAGTGAGGGAGAGGATGACAGTGAGGGAGGGGAGTAGTGAGGGAGAGGATGACACTGAGGAGGGGAGCAGTGAGGGAGAGGATGACACTGAGGAGGGGAGCAGTGAGGGAGAGGAATGACAGTGAGGGAGAGGATGACACTGAGGGAGGGGAGCAGTGAGGGAGAGGATGACAGTGAGGGAGGGGAGTAGTGAGGGAGAGGAATGACAGTGAGGGAGAGGATGACACTGAGGGAGGGGAGCAGTGAGGGAGAGGAATGACAGTGAGGGAGAGGATGACACTGAGGGAGGGGAGCAGTGAGGGAGAGGATGACACTGAGGGAGGGGAGCAGTGAGGGAGAGGATGACACTGAGGGAGGGGAGCAGTGAGGGAGAGGATGACACTGAGGGAGAGGATGACAGTGAGGGAGAGGGGAGCAGTGAGGGAGAGGATGACACTGAGGGAGGGGAGCAGTGAGGGAGAGGATGACACTGAGGGAGGGGAGCAGTGAGGGAGAGGATGACACTGAGGGAGGGGAGCAGTGAGGGAGAGGATGACACTGAGGAGGGGAGCAGTGAGGGAGAGGATGACACTGAGGGAGGGGAGCAGTGAGGGAGAGGATGACACTGAGGGAGGGGAGCAGTGAGGGAGAGGAATGACAGTGAGGGAGAGGATGACACTGAGGGAGGGGAGCAGTGAGGGAGAGGATGACACTGAGGGAGGGGAGCAGTGAGGGAGAGGATGACAGTGAGGGAGAGGATGACACTGAGGGAGGGGAGCAGTGAGGGAGAGGATGACACTGAGGGAGGGGAGCAGTGAGGGAGAGGATGACAGTGAGGGAGAGGATGACACTGAGGGAGGGGAGCAGTGAGGGAGAGGATGACACTGAGGGAGGGGAGCAGTGAGGGAGAGGAATGACAGTGAGGGAGAGGATGACACTGAGGGAGGGGAGCAGTGAGGGAGAGGATGACACTGAGGGAGGGGAGCAGTGAGGGAGAGGATGACACTGAGGGAGGGGAGCAGTGAGGGAGAGGATGACACTGAGGAGGGGAGCAGTGAGGGAGAGGATGACACTGAGGGAGGGGAGCAGTGAGGGAGAGGATGACACTGAGGGAGGGGAGCAGTGAGGGAGAGGATGACACTGAGGAGGGGAGCAGTGAGGGAGAGGAATGACAGTGAGGGAGAGGAATGACAGTGAGGGAGAGGATGACACTGAGGGAGGGGAGCAGTGAGGGAGAGGAATGACAGTGAGGGAGAGGAATGACAGTGAGGGAGAGGATGACACTGAGGGAGGGGAGCAGTGAGGGAGAGGATGACACTGAGGAGGGGAGCAGTGAGGGAGAGGATGACAGTGAGGGAGAGGAATGACAGTGAGGGAGAGGATGACACTGAGGGAGGGGAGCAGTGAGGGAGAGGAATGACAGTGAGGGAGAGGATGACACTGAGGAGGGGAGCAGTGAGGGAGAGGAATGACAGTGAGGGAGAGGATGACACTGAGGGAGGGGAGCAGTGAGGGAGAGGATGACACTGAGGAGGGGAGCAGTGAGGGAGAGGAATGACAGTGAGGGAGAGGATGACACTGAGGAGGGGAGCAGTGAGGGAGAGGATGACACTGAGGGAGGGGAGCAGTGAGGGAGAGGATGACACTGAGGGAGGGGAGCAGTGAGGGAGAGGATGACACTGAGGGAGGGGAGCAGTGAGGGAGAGGATGACACTGAGGGAGGGGAGCAGTGAGGGAGAGGATGACACTGAGGGAGGGGAGCAGTGAGGGAGAGGATGACACTGAGGGAGGGGAGCAGTGAGGGAGAGGATGACACTGAGGGAGGGGAGCAGTGAGGGAGAGGATGACACTGAGGGAGGGGAGCAGTGAGGGAGAGGATGACACTGAGGGAGGGGAGCAGTGAGGGAGAGGATGACAGTGAGGGAGAGGATGACAGTGAGGGAGAGGATGACACTGAGGGAGGGGAGCAGTGAGGGAGAGGATGACACTGAGGGAGGGGAGCAGTGAGGGAGAGGATGACACTGAGGGAGGGGAGCAGTGAGGGAGAGGAATGACAGTGAGGGAGAGGATGACAGTGAGGGAGAGGAATGACAGTGAGGGAGAGGAATGACAGTGAGGGAGAGGAATGACAGTGAGGGAGAGGATGACAGTGAGGGAGAGGATGACAGTGAGGGAGAGGAATGACAGTGAGGGAGAGGAATGACAGTGAGGGAGAGGATGACACTGAGGAGGGGAGCAGTGAGGGAGAGGATGACAGTGAGGGAGAGGATGACACTGAGGGAGGGGAGCAGTGAGGGAGAGGAATGACAGTGAGGGAGAGGATGACACTGAGGGAGGGGAGCAGTGAGGGAGAGGATGACAGTGAGGGAGAGGATGACACTGAGGGAGGGGAGCAGTGAGGGAGAGGAATGACAGTGAGGGAGAGGAATGACAGTGAGGGAGAGGAATGACAGTGAGGGAGAGGATGACACTGAGGAGGGGAGCAGTGAGGGAGAGGAATGACAGTGAGGGAGAGGATGACACTGAGGGAGGGGAGCAGTGAGGGAGAGGATGACACTGAGGGAGGGGAGCAGTGAGGGAGAGGATGACACTGAGGGAGGGGAGCAGTGAGGGAGAGGAATGACAGTGAGGGAGAGGATGACACTGAGGGAGGGGAGCAGTGAGGGAGAGGATGACACTGAGGGAGGGGAGCAGTGAGGGAGAGGATGACACTGAGGGAGGGGAGCAGTGAGGGAGAGGATGACACTGAGGGAGGGGAGCAGTGAGGGAGAGGATGACACTGAGGGAGGGGAGCAGTGAGGGAGAGGATGACACTGAGGGAGGGGAGCAGTGAGGGAGAGGAATGACAGTGAGGGAGAGGATGACACTGAGGGAGGGGAGCAGTGAGGGAGAGGATGACACTGAGGGAGGGGAGCAGTGAGGGAGAGGAATGACAGTGAGGGAGAGGATGACACTGAGGGAGGGGAGCAGTGAGGGAGAGGAATGACAGTGAGGGAGAGGAATGACAGTGAGGGAGAGGATGACACTGAGGAGGGGAGCAGTGAGGGAGAGGATGACACTGAGGGAGGGGAGCAGTGAGGGAGAGGATGACACTGAGGGAGGGGAGCAGTGAGGGAGAGGAATGACAGTGAGGGAGAGGATGACAGTGAGGGAGAGGATGACACTGAGGGAGGGGAGCAGTGAGGGAGAGGATGACAGTGAGGGAGAGGATGACACTGAGGAGGGGAGCAGTGAGGGAGAGGATGACACTGAGGAGGGGAGCAGTGAGGGAGAGGATGACACTGAGGGAGGGGAGCAGTGAGGGAGAGGATGACACTGAGGGAGGGGAGCAGTGAGGGAGAGGATGACACTGAGGGAGGGGAGCAGTGAGGGAGAGGAATGAGAGGACCAGGTAAAGACCACTAGAGAGCAGGTGGTGACCAAATAGAGACCAGGTAGAGACCACTACAAAACAGGTACAGAGAGGCAGCAGAGACCGATCAGGAATCAGAGATCATATGTACATATATATATATATATGTATGTATATATATGTATGTATATATATATATATATATATATATATATATATATATATATATATATATATATATATATATATATAGATTGATAGATAGATAGATAGATAGATAGATAAATAGATAGATAGATAGGTAAATAGAAACAAAGAGAATACATTTTCCAGTCAAAGCTATACATACATGAATCTCAAAGCCTCAAGTAAAGATATATGGACCTCGATTTCTTACAGCTTAAAGATTTACCTCTTTGACAATTACGAAAAAAGCTGGGAAAAAATCGAAGAAAATGGGAAGTTCTATTTTCTGTGTATGCTACTGAAGGTAGAGCCATAAAAACATTGTATTATAATACAATAGGATATTTTTAGCGATATCTTCTCCCTAAAGCGAAGAAGTAAACAAACATATATATATATATATATATATATATATATATATATATATATATAT
>NC_092243.1:4242500-4247500 GCF_036320965.1 Panulirus ornatus | reverse complement strand
CTCTCTCTCTCTCTCTCTCTCTCTCTCTCTCTCTCTCTCTCTCTCTCTCTCTCTCTCTCTCTCTCTCTCTCTCTCTCTCTCTCACAGACACACAGACACACACCAGCAGCAGATATCCTTCCCTTGCAAGGTCATAGCAAGGCCTTGTTTCACTGTGTCCTCAAACTCTCCATTGCTTCTCCATTCACTTGGGTTCTGAAATTCGTGACCCACCATGTGTCAGGCGAATAGTGGAGGGCGTCTAGTTCCCCTATGTGTGTGTGTGTGTGTGTGTGTGTGTGTGTGTGTGTGTGTGTGTGTGTGTGTGTGTGTGTGTGTGTGTGTGAGATTTAATTCCCAGGAACAGAAAACTTTTAATGAATGAGATTTTTCAGGAGATAAACAAAACTTCCGCTGCCCATTTTTTACCCGTATTGCTTGCGCGTTTTTACCCGTGTCACCCCACGCCCACATATCCGGTTGTCTCCCGTCTCACCCACATGTCCAGCTCTGTCCCGCAATCCCCCCCCCCCCCCCCCTCATGTACGTATGCCCTACTCTCTGTTCCCCACACTCTCTCTCTCTCTCGATCACTCTCTCCCTCTCTCATTAGCGCCTAACCCCGTCAGGCGGCAAAACTTAGTCGGAAGTTCTCTCTCTCTCTCTCTCTCTCTCTCTCTCTCTCTCTCTCTCTCTCTCTCTCTCTCTCTCTCCCGTCTTTCACCACGCCTGACGTCCACTTCAGCTCTGGTCGACGTTGTGTGTGATAACAATTCATAGTCTGAGAATAAAGCTATAAGACAAGACAGAAGCCTCACGAAAATATGTTGTGGATTTCACAAAAGTTAGAGAGAGAGAGAGAGAGAGAGAGAGAGAGAGAGAGAGAGAGAGAGAGAGAGAGAGAGAGAGAGAGAGAGAGAGAACTTCTTTACTTACGAACACTTACGACGAGCTCTTGCCAAAAATACAGGACTAACGCGTAGCGCTCACCGCAGCAAAATCTATGCTTACGAACGAACGAGCTCTGTGTGTGTGTGTGTGTGTGTGTGTGTGTGTGTGTGTGTGTGTGTGTGTGTGTGTGTTTGTATGTATGTGGGTTACGTGTTGTTTAAGTACTATGTACGAGGTGGACGGATTCCATGTTTGTGGACTGGAAGCCAGCAGCCCAGGTGTGTAGGTGAGGCACACAATACGAGACACAACAAACTGGGCCGAGGGTCCAAAAAAGATGATAAAGTCCAGGAAAGCCACTGAAATTCCGGTTCCTTGAACCAGCCTTGTTTCTGACCCTTCCCGGACACACAGGTGGGTAGCACCGGTAATATAAGCTCCCCCCCCCCCTTCCCTGGGCAGGAAGTTGAGGTATGAGGAGGCGTGCGATAAGGCCCGGAGAAATGAGTGCTTATAATCATGGGAAGCAACTGCCTTACATTTTCCGGGTTGTGAAATATCTTCATCAAGCGAAGAAATGTTGGGGCGGGGGGGGCGATGTGTACCTGAGACGTGTCGAATGGGGGGTAAGGGGGGTCAAGACTCTGTCCTTCACTGCGGGGGCTGAGTGGTGGCACCTCGCGAGAGAGAGAGAGAGAGAGAGAGAGAGAGAGAGAGAGAGAGAGAGAGAGAGAGAGAGAGAGAGAGAGAGAGAGAGAGAGAGAGAGAGAGAGAGAGAGAGAAGGGTGGAGAGGAAGGGGGGGGGGGGAGTCGTATTTGACGGGGGGGCTGTATCCTCGTCATCCGAGGCAAGAGGAGGAGTCCAACTTACCCTGCACCTTCGTGGGGCGCAATCTTGAAACCTGAAGGAGCCTCGCGAAAGGAGTTTCTAAGATTACTCAGAAGGTAATCGCAGATCGGAGACGAAGGAAGAGAGGCAACACTCAACCCACAATTCAATCCAACGCAAACAAAGGCTTCGATGCATAAGTCCTTGATAGTTCGTCAAGTGCGGAGATGTGCTCCTCCACTGCTCGCACAATGAATCATACAGACGAAAGATATGCTCACATAGCGAATCATACAGACGATAGATATGCTCATATAGCGAATCATACAGACGATAGATATGCTCACATAGCGAATCATACAGACGAAAGATATGCTCACATGACGAATCATACAGACGGTAGATGTGCTCACATAACGAATCATACAGACGAAAGATATGCTCACATAACGAATCATACAGACGAAAGATACGCTCACATAACGAATCATACAGACGAAAGATACGCTCACATAACGAATCATACAGACGAAAGATATGCTCACATAACGAATCATACAGACGAAAGATATGTTTATAGCAGCAGTTTAGACTGGCACAAAGGTGTCAGTAAGGATGATTATTACCAGTTCTTTGAGCCGTGTTTCTATACCTTTAGTGCTTAGGTCACTATGTCTTAACGTAATATCAGTCTTAAAACTGCTTACTATGTGGATATAAGACAAAGGCTCCACAAGTTAAAGATTTTAGATTTTGAATGAGGCAACACCTACAGGAACGAGGTATTACGTCTCTTCCTTCATGACCAGGTAGGAGCTGGTGTGCGAACTGAGGTATATTGAGAAATCAGAGTAACCAAAGGTTTCAGCAATACACACACACTCTCTGTACCAGACATATTCATTCTTACAAGAGAAATTCATACTCCCTTGCTTGTAGCACTTTATAGCTGAAATCAAACGACAATAAAGATCAGAAACCATCCGAAAAAAAAAAGAAAAAATGTATTTCGTCAAAGACTTAAGAGTCCAGAGATTTTAACTTTCGCTCGGATAATTCCTTTTTTCTTTATAACCCACAATTTGTAATGCCATAAAAATCTACGCCGATAATTTCCTGATGGGGAAGTGATAGAATCACTTGCATTTACCACATTCCCGAGGACCCGATACGATCTGTGCTCGACGCCTTCCATGTGTCAATTGTCAGGTCTACACTCGTCATGGAGGATCACCAGGCACTCACGAAGAGGTGGAATCAAATCCTAACTCAACGGCGTATGTATACACACACACACACACACACACACACACACCCACACACACACACACACAACATTTTTCCTTACGGCAAAGGAGTCCATCCTTTCCCTGCTACTGATTGCAACGCAGCTTCCAAGCACTAGGATTCCCCGTTAGAATAAAACAAACACAAAAAGAAATCAAGGCATGGTTATAAACACTTAAGGCCTCGTTTCAACTGATAACAGGTGTAGATATCATCTCTTATCAGTAGGAGGATAAGAGAAATTCATGATAAAACTTTAACGACCCCTGTTGTGGTATCTGCGATCTCTCACACCCACGGGGATTGGTCGCCACAATGTATCCCCCAGTACACAAAAGAGAGAGATAAGGATCTTTGAGCACCCTCTCGTGGCAAGCAAAAATGATGCGTTTTGTTTACTTTGGAGGTCGTCAGCTGGTGAGGGTGATAACACACACCCCTAATCTCTTATGTGGCAGAATGATAAAGGGCATCGACTCATCCCACTCGCAACCTGTGACACTGGATCCCAATTATACTTTCAGGGATTATTGGCAATACAGAGGGATTATCAGATACCGGTTATAATCATCTGAGATAAGGGATAAAACTGGGTCTTGATTTTTGTATACGTTACCGAGGCGTTGGGAATGTGACAAGAAGGAGTATTACACGTTTTCTCTGACTCGTCTTAGGGTGAGATATTGCACTGGCTTCGTTGCTTTGTTTGTTTGTTTACATCTGAGGTCAAAACGGATGAAGTGAAGATGATGACCTACTATCTACAGGTCGAACTTGACCTTTATATAACGTCTCAGGTCAAGGTTCACATTCTAGAGCACTGATATGAACGTGTACATTTATCTCTAGAGCAGTGCGTTACCACCCTTGTGTTGGGCGGGCGTGCCCTCTCACGTAAAGATCGGGTCAAAGGTCACATCATTCATACAGTACGGGGGGGGGGGGGGGGGAGATGGGTCGTGCATGTCGCCCTGAAGTTGTAAACTTCAACCACTTGCAACACTCGTACTATACGTGGCAATGGCGTGACCGCGTAGGTCCTACCTCAACTAACGAACGCTCGCGTTAGAATCGTCACAAGTTCCCACTAACTAAGTTCTACGTTTGTAAAAGGGGGTCGCATCAAGTTCCAACACTTGACGTGAATGTAAACACCACAAAGTACGGAAGACGGATTCGGCGCACGTAACGAAACGCGCTACACGCCATCTGGACCACTGCCGTAAAAGAGATGACGAAACAGGGCCTTCCAGACACAGTTAACCCAGACATACGCATCAATAAACACGAGTAAATATCTACGCCAACACAGACAAACACATATCGAGGCCAGTTCTCTCGCGTTTGTACAACGGTCTCGTTCCATGTCTGTCTATGAGCAGAAGACATGGGGACCTTAGCCCGCCTCTGTGGCTTGCCATACACTCGTCTACATCTCTGTAACTCCACTCGCTCAAATCTGGTCACTGTCCTGTGATAGCTAGCCAGCGGCAGAGCAGTGTCTGTCTTCGTAAATGGAGCGATTAAGATATATAACAATTCCCACCACCACCTGCGCTCCGCTCTTGTACGCCGGGCGGGGCCCACATCTCCCTCTTAATGATACAATACATATGCATCACAGATGGAAACACACGTGTTTGTAGCTACAAGCAGCTCCTCTTCCTGTCGGCGCCCCGGGGACGGGTGTGTGTGTGTGTGTGTGTGTGTGTGTGTGTGTGTGTGTGTGTGTGTGTGTGTGCCGTCCCATACGGCACAGCTGCTCTCGAGGTAACGAAACCCAACACTCTTTCTTCCTCCGACTGAAATGTTCTGCAATGGCACAGTTAAGGACTCCGCCTATACAGGGCTCGAAGCATCTGGGAGAAAGGTTCAAATTCTCCGAAAACAAAATATAAAGGACATTCTGAGATTGTTATCTAGGTTCAACAACACGAAAACAATTGGTCCAAGACCCCTAAATGAGTTTGGATCCTGTGTCTACGGCTGAGCAATAATAAGACGATAGGATGAA
>NC_092243.1:4160000-4237500 GCF_036320965.1 Panulirus ornatus | reverse complement strand
CTTGAACTTGGCTCATGGTCGCCACAAGAATTACGAAGCTAAAAAGAATATATGTTTGCTTGAGGACGAATGGGGAAAGGAATGGATGGAGAACATGAGGGGTTTCAGAAACTATAACATGGGTTCCCTGAACGAAAAAAAAAAAAACGGATGAAAAGCACTGGTGTAAAGAGGATCTAATGGTTTATGCCCGACATTTTACACCCTCAGCCTCCGTGTGTACTGTCGTACGCATTTTCTCTATATGTTCTGCTTTTGGGGGACACTAGCTAATTACATTAAGTATCAGTTATAAGTTATCATTATCATTATCATTATCGTTATCATCATTATTCAATACTGTTATTACCACCATCATTAATCATCATTATCATTATTCAATGCTGTTATTACCACCATCATTAATCATTATCATTATCATTATTCAATACTGTTATTACCACCATCATTAATCATCATCATTATCATTATTCAATGCTGTTATTACCACCATCATTAATCATCATCATTATCATTATTCAATGCTGTTATTACCACCATCATTAATCATTATCATTATCATTATTCAATGCTGTTATTACCACCATCATTAATCATTATCATTATCATTATTCAATACTGTTATTACCACCATCATTAATCATTATCATTATCATTATTCAATGCTGTTATTACCACCATCATAAATCATTATCATTATTACAGGTATTATCATACACACACGTATACATACATATATGTATCTAAACACGGATAAATACGAAGAGAGGACGAGAGGACGAATAGATAAGAGAAGAATCATTGAAATGAAGGAGAACAGGAAGAGGTGAAAGGAGACTATACATCTAACCACAAGCAGAGAGGAGGAGTGTGCGAGGGGCGTCCCTTGGTCCCGCGCATACACGGTCCAAGCAGGTGGCAGTGGTGGGGGAAGGCAATGCATCGAGGTGAGGGAGTGTGAGGGAGGAGGTGAGGTGGGAAGGGGTGTATGTTTGGGCAGGGTGGAGCAGGGAGTGGAGGAAGTGGAAGGAGATACGTCTGAAGCAGCAGGTGGGTCATTACCAACCCTCACACACACACACACACACACACACACACACACACACACACACACACACACACAGTCCTCTTCTTCCTCCTCCTCCCCAAGACACCACCAACCATTGTATTCAACTTGTGTGTTTGTCTGGCGAGACACATTAGGTCAGGGACAAAAATCACTCCCTCCCCTTTCTCCCCGCTATTCTCTCTCTCTCTCTCTCTCTCTCTCTCTCTCTCTCTCTCTCTCTCTCTCTCTCTCTCTCTCTCTCTCTCTCTCCATGCCCTCTGTCGTAATGACAACACAATTCCCCCCCGCTACCATCATCAACAGACAATTCACCCCCATCATCATCCCTCCCACCTAATCAACAAGACATCCAATTAGGTAATTAATAAAAAAAAATCATAATCATCTCCCCCCCTCCCCCCCCCAAGAGGGAGTAACTCGTCCATCGATTTCAGCCCGGTAGCGCAGGCCAATCAATGCCTGTCATTTCACGGGGTGTGGCTGGGGAGGGAGTGAGTGAGGTGAGGTGAGGTGGGGTGGGTGGGGAGATAACAGATATGCATCTCCCCAGCCAGCGTTATAGACTGAGATGAATACAGTCTGGGGAGGCTGGGGGTGGTGTGGGTGGGGAGCGACAGATGTCCATCACTCGGGTAATTTACATCGGGGAGATAACGATAGATAACAAACCCATAATGACACGGAACAATGATACAGTATCTCTTATAACGTTATCGTAGGTCCTTGTAACGTATTGGACCGGCTGAGTATGCAAATGATACGCAAGCGTCGCTAAATACAACACACACACACACACACACACACACACGCACACACACACACAACCTATTACTAGAATATCTTCGCTGACAAAACACTGTGTCTTTCCAGCCCTCAATAACACATCATAAGAATCTACAACCACTACAGCTGTATGCATCCCCGTGCCTACCGTTTTTCCAAACATCGGATGGGATATAATGCATCCCTGGTTGGGACGGGACTGATCAGGCACTACGCACAGGGAATGAACCCAGGCCAACGATTGCGACAACCTCAACAGTGTAGGGACTTAGTTGCTCCAAAAGACCGGGCGAGATGGTCAGCTTTCACAAGACAAACTTGGAAGTCCTGCGTGTCGTACAAGGCGACTAAAAGGGGAGGGAGCGGGTGGCTGGAAATCCTCCCTTCTCGTTTCTTTTCTTAATTTTCCAAAAGAAGGAACGGAGAAGGGGGCCAGGTGAGGATATTCCCTCAAAGGCCCAGTCCTCTGTTCTTAACGCCACCTCGTTAACGCGGGAAATGGCGAATAGTATGAAAGAAAATATACATATACATATTCGCCTTTTCCCATTAGCGAGGTAGCATTAAGAAGAGAGGACTGAGCCTTAGAGGGAATATCCTCACTTGGCCCCCTTCTCTGTTCCTTCTGTATAAGAAATACAATTCATGGTCAACAGCATCCTGGGATCAACATACTGTCTTGGGACCATCAAGTCATAATACTGAACCGTGACTATACCCTAGGTGTAATATATTATATAATATACTCTAGGTGTAATATATTATATAATATACTCTAGGTGTAATATATTATATACTCTAGGTGTAATATATTATATAATATACTCTAGGTGTAATATATTATATAATATACTCTAGGTGTAATATATTATATAATATACTCTAGGTGTAATATATTACATAATATACTCTAGGTGTAATATATTATGTAATATACTCTAGGTGTAATACATTATATAATAACTGGGGTCGTATCATTCGCTATCCATCGTGAGTTCAAGGAAAAAAAAGTTATGATGCTCTTATTTGTTGTCAGTTTACTTAATGAAGTCTTTTATATTATCCTACAGGTCCAATTTTGAAAGGAAAAGTCCCACCTCTTTTTATTTTGGTCTGTAAAATTTACATCCTTAACTATCTATCATTACCGGTACTTTCTTATCTGTATCACTTTTCTTCATGGAATAAATTTGTTTTAGAATCTCAATGTGGGTCATTTTTTTTTTTTACGGGCGCGAAAGGTTGTTTTTGAACCATTGTGTCCTGAAATTATGCTGTGAAATTACTGCATTTTATAATCATTTCCTTCCTGTTATCCGCTATTTGTCGGACTTTAGACACATTACAGAATATTTTGAGGTGTTACTCATGGAAAAGAATTATGATCTACTTGTGCTATAATCAAATTTTGAGACAAAAAGATTTTTGGCTAAGAAAAAAGAATATCCCTGGACCTGTGTATTTTGCTATTTTTTTCATCAAAAAAAGATTTGCTTTAAAGTCTTAGTATAAATTTTTAGTACTTATACTTAGCATGACTAACTTTACGTGGTCGAAATTTTCTTTTACGACCATAAAGTCTTGATACTGAGGCTTGAAATAATCATTTCGTTCTCCAGTTCCATAAAAGATCAAATTATCACTGTCTATCTATCAGCCTTACAATGCTTTAGAAGGTATTATAGTAGATTATACCTCAAGGAAAATGGATCTTACATCAAGTTATGATCCGATTTCCGAGCGACAGATTTTTTGGCATTAAAAAAAGTTCCCTTCACAGTGAACCTAATCACTCTGTGGCCTGTGGGACGCCGCTGGTGAGGGGACTGGAAGCTGGCGATGACCCCCCTCAGAAACGTACACCACCAGGCGACGGCCACAGAGGAAGCAAGCGAGCCACAGAAGGAGACAGACACCCACCTCTCTCTCTCTCTCTCTCTCTCTCTCTCTCTCTCTCTCTCTCTCTCTCTCTCTCTCTCTCTCTCTCTCTCTGTGTCATCAGCGGTTGGTGGTTAGGCTGTGACTGAGGAAAAGAGTTGACCACGGGGATAGTCAAAGAGGCCATGCATCTCCCTACGTTGCGACAGGAGAGTCAAAGAGGACTTGCATCTCCCTACGTTGCTTCAGGAGAGTCAAAGAGGACTTGCATCTCCCTACGTTGCGACAGGAGAGTCAAAAAGGCCATGCATCTCCCTACGTTGCGACAGGAGAGTCAAAGAGGTCTTGCATCTCCCTACGTTGTGATAGGCAAAGTCAGAGGGTGGTAGAGAAGGTCTGTTGATCACGAAACCACTGAGAATCTGAGGGACACTAGCGAAGTCGAGTAGCGAGTTCAGAGTAACCTCCACACCCCATCACAGTGTAAGCTTGGGATCTTGGGTGTGGTGATGGCCGCGGAGGAAGGCGGAGGAGAGGTAGGAAGGGGTCGTAATTCACCACGAGACACTAGTGGGGGTCTCTTGACTCCGGCACTGGAGAAACACCCCGAAGACCTAAGCAAACCACTGGTTGCATTTCGACTCCTGGACGGGACGGAAGCATTGATGATGGTGCACGAGGAGGAGGTGTGGGGGGCCAGGAGAACACCCTGTACACTGTCAGTGGTGTGGTGTGTGTGTGTGTTCTACCCCTGCATGAGGGAGAGTGAGAGAGGGAGAGAGAGAGAGACGGAGAGAGAGAGAGAGAGAGAGAGAGAGAGAGAGAGAGAGAGAGAGAGAGAGAGAGAGAGAGAGAGAGAGAGAGAGAGAGAGAGAGAGAGAGAGAGAGTCGACTCAGGGCCAGGAATTCGACACACTAAACTTCAGCCACTACACATTTTTCACAATAACTTTACGACCTCTTAGTGCATCGTCTGCATGGTGGAGGTGCCAGCAAAAAAGTTAAACTCTTCGCTGGACATTCAAGGTATTCTGAGCGTATGATTATGTTCAGTCTCGCCACTATTAGCTTTCGTCTGTATATATATATATATATATATATATATATATATATATATATATATATATATATATATATGTATATATATATATATCTTAAATTACCCAAACTTATCTCTCAGCCTCAGTCCTTTCTGTGGGAATTCCGCAGCGCTGAGGAAAGCAACCACGAGTTAAAATGTGTGTGTGTGTGTGTGTGTGTGTGTGTGTGTGTGTGTGTGTGTGTGTGTGTGTGTGTGTGTGTGTGTGTGGGAAAAGTGCAAGTCAACCCATGAGTGTCCAGTGGCAGCTGTCATGTGGGTATGAAGAGTTTTTTGACGTGCCGAAGCGGTGTTCCGTTACGTAAGGGTGATGTGTACCGTCCAGAGCACAGATGGATGAAAGGACAACTCGTGTGTGTCTGGGGAGTGTAGTTTGTGACGGGTGTATGTCTAGCGGGGTGGAGGTTTAAGACTGGGGCTAGGAGCGTCTTGTCAGGTCAATTCGGTGCTTAGGTTCGGCGATGTAGATGACGGTGCACCTTACTGAAATGTGAGCCATGGGTCAGTTTTTCCTTCTCTATTTCTCCCTGCTGTTTGGGGGCTGGCCATCCAATAGTTTGGAGGAGAAGGGCCTACTGATGCAGTTGAGGAGCGAGCGCCGAGCATAGTGAGGTGAGAATGCACTGGAGAAATCTAGGTTTTTTTTTTTTCCTCTCTCTCTCTTTACAGTGCAGTCGTTGGAGTGCTTGTGATTGCTAAGCAGCCTGAGATTGTTTTCCGAGTGTTCTGTCGTTTCGTGTGGTCTGCAGGCTTTGCCCAATTTGCCTCTGACACGGTGGCTGGCCAGGCACACAACGCTTAGTTTATAGAATGGGAAAGCGGAGGAATCGCTGGTACGGAGGAGCACTAAGGAATTCTGTTTCGTGTCCAAATCTGGTACCAGGGGAAGTGTCCTTAAGGCTCTTTCTGTATTGAGAGAGAGAGAGAGAGAGAGAGAGAGAGAGAGAGAGAGAGAGAGAGAGAGAGAGAGAGAGAGAGAGAGAGAGAGAGAGAGATTCGCGGCTATCCCGCTGCACTTTCTCCCACTTCCAGTGAAGATAATGCTGCTTCAGACACAAGAAGCAGCCAAACATTACATAATCTGTCTTGAGAGACACTCTCTCTCTCTCTCTCTATCTCTCTCTCTCTCTCTCTCTCTCTCTCTCTCTCTCTCTCTCTCTCTCCCACAAGGTTTTATGATTACCACATTTATACAAGTCATCGGACTCACGTTGTAACCCTAAAATTATACTGCAGCTTAGAGCCGAAAAAAAGAGAAGTTAGTCGAGCGTGATGAAGATTACCAGATTACACGGCTCAATTACAGGCCTGTGATATGGTAGAAAGAAAAGAAAGAGAGCGAGGGAGGACAGCGTGTGAGGGAGCGGCACCAGAGCTAAGGCTAGACCTCCTCCCGTCACACAAGACAGCACTGGAGCGGCTTCCTCCCTCGGGGCGATGCTCATGATGATGATGATGACCCTCTCACAATCAGCACCTCCCAGAGACCATCCTCCAGTGTCTCTCTCTCTCTCTCTCTCTCTCTCTCTCTCTCTCTCTCTCTCTCTCTCTCTCTCTCTATCTATCTATCTATCTATCTCTATCTATCTATCTATTTATCTATCTCTCTATCTATCTATCTACCTATCTACCAATTCATCACGTACCTTTCTATCTGTCTAAACATTTCGTACGGGCCTTAGGTCTGCGTTGGGGTCTGTGCATCTACTCTCTCTCTCTCTCTCTCTCTCTCTCTCTCTCTCTCTCTCTCTCTCTCTCTCTCTCTCTCTCTCTCTCTCTCTCTCTCTCTCTCTCTCTCTCTCTCTCTCCCTCTCTTATCTACCTATCTATTTACATCTAATTACTCACATGGTCAACAATGTATCTATCTGGCAGGCTTCGTACAAGCCTTTATTTTTTTCCTTGTGTTCACCAATTCCTATCCATTTACTAACCAGCCTAAGTCTTATTGAACGGAGAGTTTATTCAAACTGTTGTCTCCTGCGCAAAATCCGGAGTGCCTCGCGCATCACGCATCGCGCAATAAACAGCCGGGAATGCGCTCCCAAACCGGACTAAAAACAGAATGAAAACAACGACTCTCTTTTTTTTTTCCCCTTGATATTTTTCTCCCGTCCGCTGGAGGGCAGGAGTAGGGGCAGGGAAGAAGAAGAAGAAGAAGAAGAAGAAGAAGAAGAAGAAGAAGAACAAGAAGAAGAAGAAGAAGAAGAAAAAGAAGAAGAAGAAGAGGAGGAGGAGGAGGAGGAGGAGGAAACAATCTGTGCTGTGCCCCATTCCCTCCGTTAGTGCCGTCCTGGCCAAGGGAGAGGGAGGAGCCTGGAGGCAGCTGTTATTCGCAGTGTTGTTCTAGGCCGGGGCCTTCATTAAGACCCTGCATTAAACCAGTTCTGTGTGGCGGGAGACGTGACCATGAGACGGATGCTCCTGCTGCTGCCGCTACTCCTCCTCCTCCTCCTCCTCCTCCTCCTCCTCCTCCTCCTGCTGCACGAAGGCTCCTGGTATTGCAAGGAGGTTACTGTAAGGGTCATGTTGCAGGGAGTGTACCTGGTAATGCAGGGAGGTTACTGTAAGGGTCATGTTGCAGGGAGTGTACCTGGTATTGCAAGGAGGCTCCGGTCAGTGTGTGTTGCATGGAGGTCCCTGGTGTTGTAGGGGGGTTCTCTTATCTGGGTGATGTTGCCGGTGTGTTGCAGGGAGAGTGTTGCTTCAGTCCCTCCCTCAACCCTCTCTCTTGGGGGTGGAGGGGTGACCGTGGTCACTGGACGTTATCTCTACGTAAGATTGTCACCCTCGACCCTCTAGCTGTCCCCAGTCAGACATGTTATCTTAGATCCGGCCGTCTCCATCTGAGGGTGTCTCTTGTGAGGTGGTGTTGTCTTCGATCCAAGATGTCTCTATGGTGGAGTGTTGTCTCAAATCATGGCTCTCTATGGAGGGGTGTTATCTTAGATAACAGAGTTATCTTAGGGCACGTATCTGTGGCAGTGTTATGTTGAAACATGCATTAATCGGAGTGTTATCTTACAGCATGTATCTGTCGAGGAGTGTTATCTTACAGCATGTATCTATCGACGAGTGTTATCTTGCAGCATGTATCTATCGACGAGTGTTATCTTACAGCATGTATCTGTCGAGGAGTGTTATCTTGCAGCATGTATCTAACGACGAGTGTTATCTTGAACCTACTTGTCTCAGTGGTAAAGTCGTATACCATGCTTCTACAACGTGTTATCATAGACCAGCTTATATCCACGGAAGAGGGTTATCTTCCATCAAGTTATCTCTGTATGGGAACTTCTATATCTATGTTCAACGATACCAATAAGCCGTGTTATCTCTACATGGAGTCATTATCTTTTAAATCATATCAGTACCATATATACATATATATGTATATGACAGTTACATCTTGTCACGTCAGATATAAGAGGACCCGAGCCATGTTTGCGAGAGATAAGGATGCTATCTTTTGTTATCTCAGCGGCACGTAAAGCTGTTATCGAAGACCATATCGCCTATGCTCCGAGGAATACGTTATCCTACGGCCCGCCCCTGCCGCTGACGTGTTATCTATAGCACGACATGAATTCACGAGGGGAAGAAAATTTTTTTCTTTTTTCTTTAAGGGGCGAATATTGTCTCTAACGTAACGCACGACAACACGGACCATAGGTATCGCGGGCCACGGGTAGCGAGGGCCACAAGTAGCGCGGACCACCGGTAGCACTAGGGGGAGGGAAGTGTGTGGTGGGGGTCGCAAGTAGCGCGGACCACCAGTAGCACTAGGGGGAGGGAGGTGTGTAGTGGGGGGCCACAAGTAGCGCGGACCACCAGTAGCACTAGGGGGGGGTGTATGGTGGTGGGGGGGTCACCACCGGGGCATGAGTACCGCGGGTGGACTACTACTTGTCATGCAGGTCTAGGGAGCTCCGGTAGCCCAGGCTGTCAACTTCATGTTGTCACGGCTTATCGCTGGCCTTATCTGAACACCCTCCCCCCCTATCCACCCCACCCCACACCACACCCCCTTACTCACCCACCACAACGACTAACCAACCCCCTCCTCCTCCTCCCCCCCTCCTCCCCACCTCGGGTAGGCCTAATGCTCGCCGGGCTCGAACCACCGCCCCCCCCCCCCCGCCCCAACCCACTACACACCCTCCTCTTATCACTCACCCCCTCCTCCTCTCTACAACCTTCACTACAACCTTCTAACACTTCCATAATCCTCTCCCGAGCTTTCTCTTAACTCTCTCATAACGTCGTACACCTCGCTCACAACCCTCTCACACCTCCACCACCCTTACTTTAACACTATCTCATTTTCATAACCTTTCTCAAAACTTCTCCTCTGCCACAACCTTCTCACGCCTCCACAACTTCTCTCACAAACCTCTCGCACCACAACCTCCCTCACAAACCCTCCACAATATTTCTCACAGCCCTCCAAAACCCCTCTACAACCTCTCACAAAACTTCCCGTATCCCCTCCTGACACCCCACTCCTCCCTCTCCACCGTACAACTCCCACTCCCACCCCTGACACCCCCCCTTACACTGCCACCTACACCACCGTACCACCTACGCTACCACTGAGGACATCCACTCTTATCTACAACCACCTACAACACTACCACAACCGTACACTAACCCACCTACTCTACCACCCACACAAACATCCACACACCTGTCTCTCTGCAACACTGAACCCCCCCACACACACACCCCGTAAACCAGAGCAACCAGCAGGTAGAGTGGAGGGGTCTCAGGTGGAAGAAGATGGGAGGGTGGTGGACCCGTAAGAAAAAAATGAGATTCATTACAGAAACACCAGTGACAGATCGGCGTCTAGGACGAAAACCATAAACCTGTCGGCAAGACATGTGATAGCTGATGGCCGCCTTCAACGTATATAAGACAAAAAAAAAAAAGAAAATAAAAGAAAACCGTCACAGCAGTTCCATCCAGTGGCAAAAGGTGATGGCTTCTTCACGTCTTCAAATCACAAAATTCTCGTTCTCTATTTCCCGTTTTCGGTACTCTTTGCTTACCCCAATTCCTCCGATCACCATACATGTACAAGTCTTGCTCAGACCTCCGTGTCTCTGTCACCACCAAGACTGCATCTGTGTTTCCCACCCTGGCGTCGCTTCCACTCCTTCCTGGCCCGCTATAGGCTCTTGACAATGGCTAACAAACTCACGGCATCATTCATACATTCATTTCGCACGTCCTTCGCCACGGCACTGGGCTCAAAACACGACCGAATTTTACGTTTCGAAGATTCGGGATGAACCTTGAAACAGTGTGACTCACGAGGAACGTCTCTGAAGTGCACGAGAGCAAAGTTAGTGAAATTAATGGAATGAAATTTGAGGAAGATGTAAGACTATAAAAGTTGAAAAAAAAAAAATAAGAACTGGACACTGGAAAAAGATATTTTCAAAAGCTATTAAGACAAACACCATCACTACCTTCGAAAACCTATGGGACAAATATCTCATTAGTTCTGGCTTTCATCAAGTGGTCATGAAGATAGAAAAACATATAAACTCACACGTTTTCTTTCAGTTCGAGATTAAGAAAATGGGCCACCCGTCCCTTTCGCCCGAATAGGTTATCATTCCCATACCAGAGCAACACAGACTATAATGTATGGCCAGCAGTCATTTGTATTGCCTCTCCAGTCTATCTCTATAAAATTCAATGCTTCTTCGGCTTCAACGATGGCAAGGGGATTTCTTTTAATCCTTAACCCTACCGGTTGCGTTATGCTGGAGAGAGAGAGAGAGAGAGAGAGAGAGAGAGAGAGAGAGAGAGAGAGAGAGAGAGAGAGAGAGAGAGAGAGAGAGAGAGACAGCGGGGGAGAATTCGAACAGCTCCACCCAGGCCTAAGCAACACAATCGTATCAGAATATCATTTTGGATGATAGCCTCCTCGTCATGGGCCAACTGTCGTCCTTATTTACTATGTTCTACGTATTTCTCTCTCTCTCTCTCTCTCTCTCTCTCTCTCTCTCTCTCTCTCTCTCTCTCTCTCTCTCTCTCTCTCTCAGACGTCAGGTGCTGTGTCTAGTTTTGTTGTTCCTGGCTTTCTTATATATATATATATATATATATATATATATATATATATATATATATATATATATATATATATATATATATATATATATATAAACATCGTCTTTCCTGTATGTTGACGGGTGATGACGAGGTCTTCATCAACCAGCGATAAATGAAGCATCTGGGGAATATTCAACATCCCGAGCCAAACATGAATATTCAGCAACACAGCCCAGGAAGGATGGAAGAAACAAGGAGGATATTCTGGTGGAGGAATATCACCACCATTCCTCAATGACTGCGGGAGATGCACGAACGTCTTTTCCTCTCCAGCACTATGGCACGACCCTAAAAGCAAGGCATTGCGACCCTTAAAGCACGACGGCACGACCCTAAAAGCAAGGCAGTACGACCCTTAGAGCAAGACGGTACGACCCTCGAGGGCGATGACCTGCATAAGAACAAATTGATACTTTCCTCCGAGGGAGTTCCATCAGTCAGACACGGACGGACCCCACTATGGTTCGTATTTCAGCCCCCCCCCACCCCCATTCGGACCATATGAGACTTCCATTCAGGCCACCGCACGTACAACGAGGGTGCACTGTGGTGTTAGAATCATCCATAACACCTGAGGAAGGCATTTCAACATTCTCTTCCAACCTCCCTCCCCGGTGGGTAGATGTAGTCGTAGATTGCCTCAACGACCCGTCCCCCTGACAGTCGTTAGGCCTCTAGAAGCCCAAACAAACCGAACAACCAGATGGCCAACAGGTCTTTGACTCCTACCACACACACACACACACACGTCACCACGATCACAAGACGCGTTACAGACCCTAACCAATCTTGTAACGATCCCTGTGACGAGTGATTCCTCCTCCTTCTCCTCCTCTCCTGTTACCCTTTCCTGTAACGGACCAAATACCAACGGACAAAAAAAAAAAAAAAGATATTTATAGAGAACGGGATGATGCGGAATAATTCATTCGTCGCCATTTGTTTTATTGGATTTATGTATCAGATAGGGAGGCTATGGGCTCCATTAATTCATGACAGATGCCTGCCATGATCCCCGTTTATGTATTGGAATCGCCAGTGCTCGAATAATCACCAACCCCCAACGCTGTTTTCTTGGTACGTTCCGGAGGCAAGCGGCGGGGGACGCACGCTGTTTTCTTTACGCGTCGGAGGGAACCGAAGAGGTGAAGTCATGACTAGGCTTTTTGGGAGGAAGCACCAACACCTGGTGCCTTCATGACCAAACACCTGACCTCACCACCGGACACCAAACACCTGACCTCACCACCGGACACCAAACACCTGACCTCACCTCCGGACACCAAACACCTGACCTCACTACCGGTCACCAAACACCTGACCTCACCTCCGGACACCAAACACCTGACTTCATGACCAAACACCTGGTCTAATCACCAGGCACAACGAGCACCTCACCTAATCACCAGGCACCAGCGAGACGCCAATCACCGTTTCCCGTAGCGGCCGTTAACCCAACCTCAACAACATATATATAGAAGGTGATGTATTCTGTATTCAGCAGCTTTCTGAAGGACAGAAATTCTGGTGTTGCATTTCACTCAAACCGTACATAAATCAGCTCGTATTTATTGTATTATTTCCTTAGATTACAGCTGAATGTATTTCTATGTGTAGCAATGGTTTTAAGAACATTTCTAATGCCTTAAATATATATATATATATATATATATATATATATATATATATATATATATATATATATATATATATATATATATATATATATATATATCCTCGAAATAATTAATTGGTTGCAATTCTTCTCCAAAATAGATTGCAAAACTTGTTGATCGAAATTGGCTTTCGATATTAGCATTAACACATGCAGATACCCGCATCCATCCCCCCCCCCCCCCCCCCCCCCACCTACCACATATAACACCATTTGAAACAACCACTCAAAAAGCCATTACCGCACACAGTTCATCAAATGTAATTACCCTTTAGTTACATTCGCGACACGATGTCATTAAGGCAACTAAACGTCTTAACATGCACGGAAAGAGGTAATACGCCATGTACCCATCCTGCTCCCGAGGTAATGCAGGAACGGCGATGTGTCAGAGAGGAGGAGGAGGAGGAGGAGGAGGAGGAGGAGGAGGAGGAGGAGGGAGAAAGAAAAAAATAACAAACTAACTTTTATCGTCAGAATTAAAATACGTGTTTAAGTTTTCTTACGAGGCATATAAACGGACATAAAAATCTTTCGGAATGTCTTAATGAAGAGTTTTCTCAAGGGAACACCCATAAACCGTTCTCTCTAGTTCTGGCCTGCTGTACAACCTGCCCCCAAGTCGTTTCCTTCCCCGCTCTTGAGCACGACGATGCGATGCTCGGGGTTACGTGAGGGGTACGACCGCGTCGGGGCACGGTGGCACGATGGTACGGCTTCTCGAGCACGGCTGTACGGCTCCTGAAGCACGATGATGCGACCCTTGAGCACGGCGGTATGGCTCCTGAAGCACGATGGTGCGACCCTTGAGTACGACGGTACGTCTCTTGATCCTTAGGGATCAGGTCAATGGCCAGACAGTCGTGCTCCTAGGCTCGTGGCACCAGTCAAATGCTCTTGGGTCGTACCCGTCAGGCTCAAGGGTCGTGCGTCGTGCACCGGAGGCTCAGCATCTCACGACCTTGCTTTACCCCACAGCTAGATATAAAGATAACATTCGAACGTTTCACAAAGACAGATGAGCAATTTCAACAAAAAAAAAAAATATTTGTTCGGTGTCCAAAGGACGGTTGTCATCACTTATCTAAACATTCTAGATGTGAACGTTCTTTTGTTATAGGTTTACATTACAGTTGTAGGTAACTAGAGATAACGAACGAGTTTAACAGCAAGATTAACAACATAATAAACATGAGTGATTTCGACTCCCTGTCCCATGCATAAGCCTTCGATGTTGCCATCGCCTTTGCCGGCATACTTCCTTATGCCTTATTGTCCCTATTTCCCTTCGTGTTTACTACTGTCACACTGTGCCTGACATAGATCTTCCCTTGGCCATATTGCTCCTCTCTGACATCGTATCTTCCGTTGCCATGCTGTTCCATGTTCATATATCGTTTCATCTTTCTGCCACACTCCCTATCCCTTTGCCATGTTCCTGTCGTTCTCAAGCCCCTGCCACTTGCCATCACCGTTCACGCTGTCTCTCTCTGCCAATCATCGCTCTAAAAGGCCTACCAAAGCAGAACATAAAACAACGGAAGAACAAAAAGGAACATGTACGAGGAAGAAGAACAAAACTGATGTTAAATCATAAGGAAGAGACAAGAGCCTGTGACTAACACACTCACACAGAACAAAGACCACTAAAACAGAGAAATGGACAATAAAAAAGATAGCCTAAACAGAACGTAACAATAACAAAAGTCAAGTAAACTTGTAAACAACAGAGATAAGATCAAACAAGTTAGCAAGAACAGTTTACAAAGCTAGAAGTACATAAAGACATAATAACCGTGTAGAAAAGATAACCGCGGGCTCATGTATCTTTGGTCTATTATAAGATAATCATCTATAAACACGACCAGGCAGAAACCAGCCATCTGAGGGAGGGTGGCACATGAACACTGGGTCACGTTTATCAAAAAGTCATTATACCTGCCTTTTTATTTTCAACAATCAAACTACCAGTTCTTATCATTATTTAATATGTGTTCCACTCACATGACTAACCAATATCTAACAGGCATGAGAATTACGTTGCGCGTCTAGATCAAGACCAAGTTGAATACAGAATCACCTTTCAGTTTCATAGATATGAAATCTCATCCGAAAAAAAGAGACTCTCTCTCCACCTATCAGAGTGGAAATGAAAAGATATAAGAGGACACACAAAAACCTAAATAGACTCATATGAAATACATATACCTGTTGATGATATACATGCGAAATATGTATATCAATCATTAAGGATGACTGAACACCAGGCGATGAAGAAGTTCAAAGAGCAAATCTCCATTTCGCACAGGCATCCTGGAATTGACCACCGCCAGACATCATATGATAACTGACTCTCCCTTTTGATAATGTACACTATGGCAACAAGCCTCCTTACCTTTCAGAAGAACGAGTTCTGATATACCTGCACACCAGACTCTGTTTCCAGCTGCCATGTGTCTCTGCTTTACACGCCCCATTGGGGGAACGGGAAGGAGGAGGGATGGACTTGATATGGACGAGTACTAGGGAGGAGAGGGTTCTTAGCAAGCCACCGCGTCCTCGAGTGCTCAAGAAATAAGACTCTGACACGAACATTTAGTAGTTTTTCGCTCATAAACTTGTTACAGTCACGAACCACTGCGTGTGTCATCCAAATCCTCGACTAACAACACGCCTTAAGTCTACTTACAACCTTCAGTCTACATTCGACCTTTAGTTTACCTTTACCTCTAGTTTACCTTCAACCTTTAGTTTACCTTCGGTCTTTCATATACCTCTACCTTCAGTTTACCTTTACTTTTTCGTAAATTCATCCTCATGAATCATGATGACCCTCCAACCTGAACACCTAAACCTCTTCCGAGGCCGGAGCTCCTGCCAGAACCCTCCATTCCATCTCCCACTTGCCCAGCCGTCTCCTAACTTCGCCATCACTCCACGTGAGCCTTTCCCCGCCCTCCCTCACATCCTCCTTCGGTACTCCATCATCCATCATCATTGTCCAGTTGGCCAACTGTTGCACCCTTCACGGGTGTTTCAGCGCCTCCATCAACCTATCCATCAAGGGAGAGACCTCCGCCATGCCCCGATCGTGCCTTCCGAGCTTAAGAAAAAAGAAAAATAGACAGATCCTTAGCATTCTTCCCTACAGCCCTCACCTCTCCACAGGGGCCATTCCCTGCCACGCTCAAGAAGGCGATTTCCCTCCAGATGTCAACATCTGTCGACCCTACAGCGAAAACCAGAGGACTTCCTGCTTGGGACACACCGAAAACTGACTGATTCTTGGACGGATCTTGCCTTGCACGAGTCCAAGGACTTTGATAGATGACTCTACCCTGAATCATCTTCAGCCTGAGTGTAAACACAACGTGAGCGACGGGGAAGCGTCGCGCTCGGGAGGCGGTAGAGCAGATGGTTGGTGAGGCTGTGTCGGGAGGTGAGAGCGAGGCCTATATGGGAATGGGGAACAGCTGGTGACAGCTGTCTTGGCAAGGGGAGACAGCCGGTGTGACAGAAGCTGTCTGGGACACGGGGGCACAGCCCTCGGGAGTAACACACCTGCAGAAGTCACGACAAAAAGGATCACAAAGCCAACAGACTCTTGATTCACTGAATCAGATCCACTTCATTAAGGATCCTGTGACGTAACGGGGAGAGCACTCGACCCAAAGACGGGAGGGCCTGAGTTCGCATCCCTGGCTGGAACTACATCGCAGGAAAGTATTTCTAAGGTCACTCTTTCCAGAGTAGGGAAGAGGAACCAGGGTGTAATGAGACCATCACTGGATCGCCTATCGGGGTCTTGCTTGTGTGAGGAAGGCGATAACTAGCCACCTCACCTCGGATGCAGTCCTCGACGTGAGGTCGCGCACAGCTTGGCTGACATCTGAACACTCAACCTCTGCTCTATACGCACCCCTAAAGGCGTATATCCTGCCAATGGTCTTACACGGACGTAGTGATCAGGGAATACCCTGTAAGAACTGACAGAACCTGGCGAGGCTGATATGCGTTCGTCTCTACCTATACATCACACCGAAGTGCGGTATGTGTTAGCCCTATAGAAAATGGGACACAGGGAACGAGTTAACCGCAGGAGAAACAGTAGTGGTAGGGTCATACGAGACAGCGGTACTACCACGCAGCAGCTGATCCAGGTGCAGCGGTGTGAGGCGTGCAGCTGGTTCATCACCAAGACTGCTGGACACACCGAGGTAGAACTCGAGGCTGCGAGGTGGGCAGGAGTCCGGAATTTTTATGACGGTCAATAAGACAATCAATATTCCAAGGAATACAGAGAGGGACGGAGTAACGAGAACTTCACCTTTCCTCCTTAACTCCCATCGCTGAGGAATGACTGGGATGAACTACCTCCCATCTCTGAGGAATGACTGGAATGAACTACCCCCCATCTCTGAGGATTGACTGGAATGAACTACCTCCCATCTCTGAGGAATGACTGGAATGAACTACCTCCCATCTCTGAGGAATGACTGGAATGAACTACCCCCCATCTCTAAGGAATGACTGGAATGAACTACCTCCCATCTCTGAAGAATGACTGGAATGAACTACCTCCCATCTCTGAGGAATGACTGGAATGAACTACCTCCCATCTCTAAGGAATGACTGGAATGAACTACCTCCCATCTCTGAGGAATGACTGGAATGAACTACCTCCCATCGCTGAGGAATGACTGGAATGAACTACCTCCCATCTCTGAGGAATGACTGGAATGAACTACCCCCCATCTCTAAGGAATGACTGGAATGAACTACCTCCCATCTCTGAAGAATGACTGGAATGAACTACCTCCCATCTCTGAGGAATGACTGGAATGAACTACCTCCCATCTCTAAGGAATGACTGGAATGAACTACCTCCCATCTCTGAGGAATGACTGGAATGAACTACCTCCCATCGCTGAGGAATGACTGGAATGAACTACCTCCCATCGCTGAGGCATGACAAGAATGAAACAACTTCCATCGCCGAGAAATGACTGGAATGAACATACGAATGATGAAATATACAAAAATCAAGAGAAAAGAAAAAGTCTTCGAAGTGGGATAACAACAACCCACATGGGAGATACAAGCCTTGTGCATCAGGAAATCAACAGACAATAGGCACGAACATCTCCCACTCAGATCTGGTCCAGGCGAAAACACAAGCTGTCTGAACCGCACCAGTGGACACAGAGGAGCCAAGCTACACTCACACACCACGCTACAAGCACCTCCGGTTATAAATACACCAGATGATGGATAAGTACATCGAAAATGATGATTACAGCCTCCCCAGCTCACTCACACGAGAGATTGCAGGCACACACAAAAAAAAACTTGTAGATATGGAAGGTTACAGGGAAGAGGTTACACGCTCAACAGGTTACAAACATATCAAGTTTAAAGTTACAGCAGACTACAGACGCGGTAATGTTACAGACATGTTACATATCAGACTACAGTAGAGAATTTGCGTCTCAGGTTTGGTCATCGCACTTAAAGGAGCAAAAGCCTCATTAGCAGAGGAGTTTCTGAGGAGGGCGATGGTGTCTTAATTCACAGATCTGAGTTACAGAGAGAGGCTAGAGGCCATGACTTCGTCCACCGTGGAGGAAAGAAGAGTAAGGAGTGACTTGATCGCAACGATTTAAGTTCTTAAACCAAATCAAGAGCGTTAATGGTTGGTTCTTTTGAAATGTGCGAGGATAGAACAACCAGAGGTCATGAGATGGAAATAAGGAAGAAACCTGTTAGAAAGGATGGACAGAAGTCCTTCACAAGACTGGTGGATGAGAGGAACAAACCGAGTGATTAGAGTGTAGATGCAGACAAGGTCATGAGCTTCAAGAATCTGTATGATAGTACAGGAGACTTAACGAGAGGAGGAGGGGGGTAGGGTTCGAGAGCAGGGGGTGGGGCCCCCATGAGTGTAGCACTCCCTTCTCACGCTGTACAAATAGCTAATTACATGAGAGATCGTTCCCACACGATGACCTAAAAAGATAGAAAATATTACAGAGCTACTAGGTTACAGACACGCGAAACTACAAAACGACCAGGTTAAAAGGCCGCAAAGTACAGACATCTGGTTACAAAGACACCACGTTCCATGACAAAGGTACAAAATCGCAAAAAAATGAAGCACAAGTTTGGTTACTATTGAGAAAGGTTACATACACGAGGATGCACTGCTGTACCTGACAGACAAACAAGCAGGCAAAGACACCAGGTTTCAAACAGGCCAAGCTACACACACACACACACACACACACACACACACACCAAGCAAGAAAAAAAAGACAATGGAAGACCTCAGCACACACACACACACACACACACACACACACACGCCCGAGACTACAGACAGGCGAGACGACAGACAAGAAGGCCAGACTACAGCCACGCTAGGCAACAGACACAACAGATTACGGCATCGGTAGGAGCTGGAGGAGGAGGAGGGAGGAGGAGAAGGAGGAGGAGGTCGCCGGCCCGTGGTGGCTGCACCTTCCGCACCCGCTCCGCTAATTAACAAAACAATGTGTTGCAAATGGAGGTGCAGTTTGCCACGTTTTACTGCACGCAAACTCGGGCCTTAATAATACTACGTCACCGTGCAGTCCTGATGGACGACCCCGGCCGGGCCAGGATGGGCCAGCCGAGCAGGGGCAGGAGGATGCTATCCCCAACCCCTCCCGCAGAGACGAGAACCTAACGCAAACAGCGATGGAAGATGAGCGCTGGAAACACACCCACTCCGGCGCGTCGGTTGGGTCCGTCTGGAAGGGAGGCGGTTCCAGTATCCGAGAGGTTCTGGGCGCGACCCAAAAGGAAGAGAAGTGGCGAGTGGGGCTCCGTAATAAAAGCGAACTATGGCACTTTATACGATACTCAGCCTTTCCTAACAAGACACTTCGGGAGAGACGAATACCATACCTCCTGCCTATCCTCCTCCCCTCCCTCCCCTTCTTCCTCCTCCTCCTCCTTCCTCTCTCCCATCCCCAATCCCCAGGGCAACGGGCACAAACCGTTCGTCTTTATTATGCGTACAAATAACGACTGTTTTCTGGCCTAGGACCGGCTGCCTGCCTGCCTGGCTGGCTGGCTGGCTGGATAGCTAAGCTGGCTGACTGGCCTTACAACCCCCTCTGGGGCTGGAAGAGCAGCAGACAGGGTTTCGAGCCCACGAGAGGTTGATGAACATAAGTGACGTAGCCAGCCGCGCGCCGCCCGCCACTTGTTGCCTGCGTGTGTGTGTGTGTGTGTGTGTGTGTGTGTGTGTGTGTGTGTGTGTGTGTGTGTGTATCAAGGCGCGAGTCCCTCACAGTCCTGAGTTAACACCTGCACTCGACGTCCCTTGTATCTGTGTAAGTAATGACCTCAAGAAATGTGTTGAAGGTAAATTTCTTTTACGTGTTAGTGCACACGCATACACAAACACACATTCATACATACATGTTTGTGTGTGTGTGTGTGTGTGTGTGTGTGTGTGTGTGTGTGTGTGTGTGTGTGTACCTTAGACACTGCACATCCGGGACCCCTTTCATGGGGCTCCCGCAGCGTTCAGGGAGTCATCCATGTCCACTGGCAGGGACCACTGGTCATAAAGTGAGGTGATACTGTGGATTTGCCTCGGCAGGGGAAGTTCAGGGCAGGTGAGAAGTAGGTGTACGAGGTCTCCAGTACGGAAGCTGTTTCTTGGTCATTTATGGATCCTGCAATATGATGGTGTCTGGAAGGAAGAGGAGAAAGTGTTACCCGTGTTTGTCTGGGGAGTGTAGTGCTATATGTGTGTATGTCCGATGGAATGGAATTGAAGACTGGGAACCAGGGTGTCCAGGTGTTTAGTGTCTCTCCGCTCATTTCGGTGTTGTGTGCTGGAGTTAAGGGAGAGGAGCTTAGAGTACTACTGGCTAAAGTGCGAGGCCAGTGTGAGCTCTTCATTTCCACATAAAGGTTGGTGGTTAGTTCTGAACCGGCTCGGACTGGAAGAGGTCATTAAGCTTGCATGAAGATAGGCGCCCAGCATGATGTGGTGAGATGGTAAAGGAAGTAATTTTTGCTTCGTCGTGCAAGCGTTGAGCGCTTGTAATTGCTGAGCAACCGGTGATTACTCTGTGTGCTCTGTTTTCGGTGCTTTGCAGTATCATACTTACTTGTGAAAGGGTGGGTGACCAAGCAGATAAGGCATAGTTTAGCGTGGATTAGATGTATATTTGAATAGGACACTGAGGAATGTATTTTCTTATCCTAAACTGGTGCTGGTGACCGTTGTGAGGGGACAACTAGTTTGCTTATTGAGTTTCTATTGATACTTGTGGTGTGGTGTGAGGCTGTGAATGTTCCGTGTGCGTGTGTCGTATGTGAGGTCTATGTAGTACGTAGGCCTGTGTCCTACAGCCTAAGAATGGTCGTTCATTCCTTGTGATGTGACGGTGCTGGGTGGATTCATACACATCAGAGTATGGAGTTAAGAGGGCAAACAGTGGGTTTTCGTAAGGATTAAGAAATTAATTCGCGAGCCAACTTTCTAAAAATGCGCTGTACAGAAATGCGTGTTTATCAGTTGCTTGGATAGCGTTCAACGTGCAGTATTCTGTTCTCGACCAGCGTTCACACACATGAGCGCACCACGGTGGCAACATCTTACTTCCCCAACGTCTCTGAAGTGTGGGTTTTGCATGATCCAACAGCGTATCGGGAAAGTCAATCCCTTGATTACATTCTCAAACTACCTCGCACACCAACACTCACAGTAGAGGCAAAACAAATGTTGTGAGAAAAGAATAAGAGTGATAATCAAAGGTAAATTACAGTTGTCAATAAACATAAATGACATGATTTCATTACTTGTATCACTAAAGGCAATTCACACTTTATTTTCCACCAAATTTAGAACTATGAGATACGTAGATCCAAATATATAACCCTGAACTAATCACTGGGATCAAATAATATAATATTGTGTAATTACTCGAAGCGTGAAAAATACAGACTTGGCATTATCATTTTCAACAGAGTGTAATTAACCAAATTCACTTGCATTACTAAACAATGACTTGATTTATCGATAAATAAGACCAAAATGACGGCCTTGCTTACGTCATCAAACAAAACAAACATCAAACAAGTCTTTGATACAAGTTTTTTTTTATATCAAAAGTAAAAAAAAAGAAATGACATTATTGAGGTATGATGAACTAATTACCTAGATCACCACCGGATGTAATTTTATGTATATAACGACCACCATGATTACATTTATCATGATCACTGGAATTACCACATTAATCAGTGGTGTGCCAGTCCTCGCTCATCTTGGGTCAAAACTTTCATGACGAGGGTAAACGACCATCACCACGACCACTGACCTCCTCCAGTACAGCGTTACGACACTTGGGTATGATGGCCTGGTCTTGGACTTGACCCTTAAGGATCAGGTCAAAGGTCACGCCATTGAACTATCCAAGGATCGTAATGTTGTCGTGGTAAGTGGTCGAAATGTCGTGCTGAAGGGTCGTGCTGTCGTGCTGAAGGGTCGTGCTGTCGTGCTCAAGGGTCGTGTTATCGTTGTCAAGGTCGGAAATGTCGTGTTCAAGCGTCGTGTCGTCGTGCTCCAACAGCTAATATGGTCATCACACACACAAGAAGATTCAAGCATAAGATTAAAATATATGATAATAATAATAATAATAATAATAATAATAATAATAATAATAATAATAATAACAACGATAATGATAATAAGGATGATTCTGATGATAATTATAATGACAATACAGCGAAGCAAGCTCCCCAATCAGTCTTCCAAACAAGGACTTGAAGGTTAACGAGCAAATCGTCCGCGAGAACGAGGGAAGGCAGGGACACCCCTCCTAGAGGCCGTGCTCACACGAGCAACCATGACAACAATAGGTAAGAATCCCACACACACACACACACACACACACACACACACACACCTTCCCTTGTGTTACCCACCACATCCCACTCCAGCCTACCTTGTGGGCAGGGAGCTAAGCTCGCCAGGGATATATGTGTGTGTGTGTGTGTGTGTGTGTGTGTGTGTGTGTGTGTGTACTTTCTGCACATAGCCGCATACATGTTCCGACCGGTGGACATGGCCAGCTTCCTGAGTGCTGTCCAGGAGCTTCATATGGATAGAAAGGACTCCAGGGACAAGAAGATACACACACACACACACACACACACACACACACACACACATATATATATATATATATATATATATATATATATATATATATATATATATATATATATATATATATATATACATATATATATATATATATATATATATATAAACTAACTTGGCTGCAGTGTCTGTCGATCTCAAACACTCCTGCCCTCCCTCAATCCATCAGCGTGGATCACAGTGGTTCTTTACCCCTGGCCAAAATGGTCCAGGCGTATAATTCACCAGACATTATGATGATACTCACGTGGGGGAAAATGGGGTAAAAACACGTCAGAGAGCAAGAAGTGCGCGCCAAAACTGTATCGTTACGTACCTTGTCCTTGGCGCAGATCGTGTCTCCTCTCATAACCCTTTATAGTCTCTGTTCTGATGTCACCATTGCCGGCAACGGGCGACCTACCTGCGAAGGAGAGGGGAAAAAAGCAGCTGGGTAAGTGAGACACACAGAGTGTGAGGTGCGTCATATACAGAAGGCCAATGTTCGTCATAAAACTTGAAATGTCTGTCTGGTTTAATGTCGGGTTTGATCAAGAGATCAGTGTTATTTGGGAGGTGGTCTTCTACCTCGCTAGATAGTTAGAGATCTCTAGAAGGACTTACCTCACCCAGCATCGAGGAATTATGATTTGAACCGGCAACCAGAAATCACAGAAAAGTCGACCAAGAAATTTGTTGGTGACAGAAACGGTTGTAAAGATACTATCAAGCGTGTCATTATTTCAGAAATGATTGTAATGATATCATTATGAGATGATGCTATCATGGTTGTTATCATTTCTCTGATTGCTAACAGCATCATTATCATAATTAGTATTTTGGTCCACTCGCGAGAGTCTGGTGTGTGTGTGTGTGTGTGTGTGTGTGTGTGTGTGTGTGAGTGTGAGTGTGTGTGTGTGTGTGACAGGTACACAAACAGAGGAGGAACTACACGACGCCCACTGGGAACCACCAGGTAAAAAAAAAAAAGAAATATATATATATATATATATATATATATATATATATATATATATATATATATATATATATATATATATATATATAATCGTCCATGATTGAAGCGTTTGACGTAGTCAATTACGACGGAGGATTAAACAGTAAATCGCGAATACGTCTTGAAGGACGTTCCCCCTCCCTTCCTTCCTACCAGAAGGAGGGCAAGTGTGAGTTATCCACGGCCGCCACAGGATACCACACACCAATGCTGTATACTGTGTCGTAGGAGAGGAAGACGGTCCAGCCGTCCACAACGCATCTCTACGACGGGGATGCGATGGCCAAGAAATCCTGGTGGTCATGGTCACGACCCTTGAGGAGGACGACGGTACGACCCTTGAGCATGAGGTTACGACCCTTAGATATGATAAGACCTGGCCCTTTGATCTCTCCTTCACAATGGTCAGGTCAGAGGCCAGATCATCCTCCCCAGGGACCATACTGTCGTGTTCGCAGGGGTCGAGCAGTGGTGCTCAAAGGACCCCACCGTCTGGCCGGGGCGATCGTATCCCCCGTCGTGCTCAAGGGGTTAATTATCCCGGGCTGACCTCCGGCAGGTGAGGCGGGTGAAGGCTAATGACAACACAACGCCTGTGTGTGTATATGTGTGTGTGTGTGTGTGTGTGTGTGTGTGTGTGTGTGTGTGTGTGTGTGTGTGTGTGTGTGTGTGTGTCGACGCAACACGTGCTGTTGGAGGGGTCCTCGTTTCTGTCTGGTTTTCTCAAGTTAGGGGATAAGCCACTTGACTTCGACGAAAAACAGGACAAAGAATAAAGTGAAATGCATGGTCGTCATCAGAGTCGATTCCCCAAGACGTTTCCCATACCTTTGGTGGGCTCATTAGGAATCGTCAGTGAGGGCCATGTCCCCGGACATGGACACCCCTGATAGCTTATTAGACCTGTCAATGAGGCCCATGTCCCCAGACATGGACGACAACACCCCTGGGGTTAACTCGAGCCGTGTTACAAGCTGTCGACTGGCTGCGCCTGTCACAGGTGTGGCGCGTTACCACCAACCGATGTTGGTGTCCACTTGTCCAACGACACGAGAGAGGAGGAACGGTTGGGTGAGCTATGCGCCGTCTGCCCGCGCCGGGGGTGGAACCGCGGCCCAGTAGATTAGTAGCGAGGAACGCTAACCACAACACCACCAAGGCGCTAGTTTTGTGGTGACGGTGTTCTGTCATTAAGATCTTTGTTATACCTACTCAATGATGAGTAAGGGAACCTCTGGAGTCTACAGTCATCAGTACCATGATGAACCTGGAACCTAAAATGGTTTAGTCTGCTGAATACGGAAACTGGAATTCGAAACACAAGTTCCCTCATCGCCCTCACTCACTCTACTCTTACTTGATTTCCTGAACTCATTTCCCCATGACGAAACCTTCACTCCATCTCAGTTACGAAATCCACAGCGAGTGTCCTGCTGATTCATTCTTCTAATAGCATAAGTAATCATTAGCTAACGTAACTCTTTTAGACACTTGAAGTGCTCTAATGGATACTCCCATTCATCCTCCTCAATAACCAACAGCAAAGACCTTTTTTAATCCAAAGTTGTACGAAGGAAACCCATCTCAAAATCACTCTGATTCCTGTTTTGCCCGTCGATCATGCCACACATTGTCTCTGTCGATCATGCCACCCATTCTGTCTCTGTCGATCATGCCACACATTGTCTCTGTCGATCATGCCACCCATTCTGTCTCTGTCGATCATGCCACACATTCTGTCTGAGTCGATCATGCCACCCATTCTGTCTCTATTGATCATGCCACCCATTCTGTCTCTGTCGATCATGCCACCCATTCTGTCTCTGTCGATCATGCCACCCATTCTGTCTCTGTCGATCATGCCACCCATTCTGTCTCTGTCGATCATGCCACACATTCTGTCTCTGCAACGTAAAGAAAACGAAGGTGAAATTTCGAAAGTTCCACGGGATGCATAAAGGCCACAGCTACGGTCGAATGTTACACAGCCATACACAATTACAGTGACGCAGGAATGAAACGAACGTGAATTAAGTAACGAAGAATCGAAGTCACACCAACAAATTAACCCAAATTCGCAGTGCCACAAACAGCCTTAACCACAGAGTTCATACGATGTGAAAAATACAAGCTTACCGTCTACAGTTATACAGCAGTAGGCGAAACTACACCATCATGGACAAGTCATACAGTTACACTAATAAATCAAGAATACAGGTAAAAGTTATACATTAGTCCACTCGACTAGGGATACAGTCGCGGGACAAACAAAATCTACAGCTGTATCTGATGATACACAGCCGGGAAAGAAGTGTAGGGGGAGGGAGGGAACCACAGTTCCAGAAATGAATCGTAAAATGGCAACCCTAAAAGCTACAGAGTTACACAGAGACTGTAATTTCAACCACTAACTGTACCCTAGTCGAAAGAAATGCTCTGCAGTCGAGTCACAGATCTGCCTTGGCTGGTTATGCCACACCCAAGTCACACTGTCTCTCCGTGGCTGCCTATGCCACAGCACAAGTCACAGGACTCCTCCCTCTATCCCTCGTGGCCGGCTGGTCTAGAGTCCTACAGGATTACGTCCCTGTTGATGGATCTTCCAGGCGCCCGAGGCCTCCGTATACATTAGCCATTATTAGCACCGTCGCTGCCTCGGCCGGTCCTGCCCATCAGGAGAACTGGTTCCTTCAGAGATCTTCCTACTGCAGGAGAACTGGTTCCTTCAAAGGCCTTCCTCCTGCAGGAGAACTGGTTCCTTCAGAGATCTTCCTACTGCAGGAGAACTGGTACCTTCACAGACCTTCCTCCTGCAGGAGAACTGGTTCCTTCAGAGATCTTCCTACTGCAGGAGAACTGGTTCCTTCAAAGGCCTTCCTCCTGCAGGAGAACTGGTACCTTCACAGACCTTCCTCCTGCAGGAGAACTGGTTCCTTCAAAGGCCTTCCTCCTGCAGGAGAACTGGTTCCTTCACAGGCCTTCCTACTGCAGGAGAACTGGTTCTTTCACAGACCTTCCTCCTGCAGGAGAACTGGTTCCTTCACAGACCTTCCTCCTGCAGGAGAACTGGTTCCTTCACAGGCCTTCCTCTTCGCCCGGCTGGCCTCACTGCTACCTGCCACCTGCCTAGGTAAAGACCTCGTGTCTGCTTCTCTGTGTCCAGTGTGTTTAACTACTTCCTGTTTGATCAAGTTACTTCTGTTTACTTTCTGTTTTATCATCTGTTTCTCGTCTTTACTTTCTGTTTGATTATCTGCTACTTCTGTTTACTTTCTGTCTGATCATCTGTTTCTCCTGTTTACTTTGTTTCCTCATCTGTTACTCCTGTTTACTTACTATTTGATCGTGTGCTTTTAACAGACTACTTTCTGTTTCCTCATCTGTTACTTCTGTTTATAGTGTCTATCTGATCGTCTGCTTTTAACAGACTACTTTCTGTTTCTTCGTCTGTTTCACAGTGTCTACATTCTGTTTAGACCATCTGTTTTAAGTGTCTACTTTCTGTTTGATTACCTGTTTGTCAGTGTTTGCTTTATGTTTAGGTCATCTGATTTTAAGTGTATACTCTTTGTTTGATCTGTTTTTACGAGTTTACATTAAGTCTGATCATTTATTATTTCTATCCACTACTTTCTGTTATAACTATCTACCACCTTCTGTTGTAACTATCCACCACCTTCTGTTATATGTATCTACCACCTTCTGTTGTAACTATCCACCACCTTCTGTTATATCTATCTACCACCTTCTGTTGTAACTATCTATCACCTCTTGTTCGTTCATCCCCCTTTCACTGTTTGCAACCTGTTGGTACATCCGTTATTCGGTGTCTACCCTCCTGTTTCTCCCCATTTATGTCAACGTCATCATTCCGTTATTTCTCATCAGTTTCCTGTTATTCGTCGCTTCATTTCTGTTTGCTCATCTTCAATCATTCCCTCCCGTCTGTTCTCCTGTTCGTCCATCATCTAAGCATCGTTTCAGAAATGTGCGTTTGTCTCCGTCCCCCAACTCCTGCATGCATAAATAAAACCGTACGACTGTCAGACTGGATTTAAACTCTTGCGAGTCCCCCATTTAAAACTCGTTTTCGTGTACTTACTCCATTTATCAAACCTTCCGTTATCCATCTCCTAATTACCTGTTTTATTATCAACAGTATCAGGCCTATACCACCCCCCTCCCCCCCATCCACCCTTAATTATGTATTCATACCCCGTCTATGCAGTGACCTTCTGGTTAATTATCATTTATATCTTATGGTTCTGATTTAGATCAATTTATTATTTATCATTTGATAAACATCTACTCGAATTCCACCGGTTCGCACCTGCCACGCACTCCATTGGACTCATGTGATAACAATGATATTACATTTCTTAGCTTTGTTACTCAAATATATCTCCCATTTTCTTTTCATGCTTAAATCTTTCGCTTTCTATCATTCGTTGCTTTGTGACTCGATGTGTTTCCCATTTTCTTTTTCTTAAATTGTCTAATCATTACATTTCATATGCCTTTTGTATCGCCTCTTCCCTTAGGCGTATGAATAACAGTAAAAGAACACCTTTTTTTTTGGGGGGGGAAATGATTAAAAACGTTGGAGTCTACCTGCTAACGCCAGGAAGATCTTTAAACGTTCGCTGATAACTCTCTCTTAAGTGTTAAATAGCTGTCTTTTTCTTTCCTCGAACGGTAAACTAGACTGTGTGTGTGTGTGTGTGTGTGTGTGTGTGTGTGTGTGTGAGTTTGGGGGAGGGTGGGGGGAAGATCAAGTAAGAAAACAACACACGCATGATAGAAAACGGAAGTTGTAAACCAGAAGTGAGGGACGTTTGAAAAATATAAGGAAATAATAGGTAAACAAAAAAAAGACGCATCACTTATATCCCCAGCTCTGGTTTTGATATGTTTAAGGCGGAGACGAAGGCTTTCACAGGTTTGACTACAGGCTGGCTGTTTGGTGACTTTACGAACGCACTACAGCTGTTATTCTAAAGCATTTTTTTTTCTAACAAATTCTTAAAAAAGCTTAAGCTGCGTGAGCCAGGAGTGGCATGAGTAATAGCCAAACCACCACTTAGCCAGGGGAGACTAAGTGGGTACTCAAGCCTCCGTCTTTTTTTTTTTTTCCTTTTTTTTTTTTTTCCTTTTTTTTTTTTTTCCTTTTTTTTCTTACAGTCGAAATGATCATAGTTTATCCGCTTCCCGCTGCTGTGCCCGGACTGCAGGCATCGCTAATGAGTTACGACACAATTCGCAGTCACAGTCGTGTCTCCTCGCCAGGCCTACCCACCGGTCTATATAGTGGTTTTCAAGTGTTGTGCGATACGAGAGGGTGGTGCTCTCTTGAACCCCCCTGAACACGGTGGGATACGACCCTTGAGCGCGTAGATACATGACCCTTGAGCACGACGGTATGTGACCCTTGAGCACGGTGGTATATGACCCTTGAGCACGGTTGTACATGACCCTTAAGCACGGTGGTATATGACCCTTGAGCACGGTGGGACACGATCCTTTGAGTACGACGGTACGACCCTTGGGTACTTTACTTTTAAATGACCTGGTCTTTGGCCTGACCTAAACAAAGGTCAGGTCAAAAATCCCCAGACCATATCATACCCCCAGGTGTCGTACCGTCGTGCTCAAGGGTCGTACTGCTCCAGACTCGTCAGTTCGTTCGCCAACACTTTCTGCTCCTGCGGAAATGGAGTTTCTCCTTCCAGCGTATAACACGACGCGTTCGGCTCTTAAAGAGGAAATTCCTACCCGTCGGATCCCACTCACTTACGGATGCAATCATTCTTTAACCTACCTACCTTCTACAACTATCTATCTATCTACTTATTTATCTATCTATCTACTTTATATCTACCTATAGCTATCTGTCTAAGTATCTACTTATCTATCTATCTACTTTATATCTACCTATATCTGTCTATCTATCTATCCACTTTTCTACCTTTAGATCTATCTATCTATCTATCTATCTATCTATCTATCTACTAACAGATCAGGACACATACAGGAACGCAACTTTTGTGATGAATGAGCTCAGCAGGACTTGGGATCCGCCAACCTCCTAAGTCCCGCAGGCCGGCGAAGACCCAGGGACGCCACAAGTCCCTCCCTTAGGAGGGATGACGATGACTTGCAACCTTCCTCTTCTTATGACCAAAATAGTAAAAAAAAAAAAAAGACAAAAAAGACGCAAGGTCAAACGGAGGAAATATATATATATATATATATATATATATATATATATATATATATATATATATATATATATATATATATATATATATATATATATATATATTCCTATGAATCCACGGGGAAAATGAAACACGATAAGTTCCCAAGTGCACTTTCGTGTAATAATCACATCATCATATATATACGCATGGATATTAGCTAATGAATATGTGATATTCTTTCCATTTTCCTTCTTTCTTTCGACGTGTTTATTCTAAGGAGGGACAGCGCTGGGGACATCAGAGAGGGGTGTGGTTGTGAGACATCTCTTGCCAGAACCCGTTGATACGAACGCACAAATGATAACACCAGATCAACGAAGACATTTCTTTTTACCGTTCTAATGTGTACACAGAGGGAGTCCAATGCCTCTCTCATTCTGTATACATCTTCTATGGCGACGAAAGTACATCAGAAACACAACAACAGAGATCAAACCATCCATCTGTTCAAGGCCGTTCCATTCCGGTAACAGACGTGACGCACGCATTGTCCTTTGCAAAGGTACGACCGCGTTAACCGATGCGAAACACCCCCATCTTAATCGCCTCATGAGGAGGTGCACGTCTAACTACAGCTTAATCACTCCAGTTATGAAGCATGAAGTGGGGAGGGAGGGAAGGAGGGAGGGAGGGAAGGAGGGAGGAAGTAAGAGGGATGGGAGGGGGGGGATCTAACCCCCTGTGGCACGTCTCTCCCCCAGACCTCCTCAAGTGTCCCTTCAGAATGCGGACTTCAGCCACAAGGAACTGGCGAAGGACAGGAGGACTGCAAGTAATACAGCTAGCGGGATAAGTCCTCAAGACAGTCCCTAAACTTCCCACTCGTCACTACGTAACGTGGCTCTGTATACACTTCAACCTGGTTGTTGTTCGAAGAAACACATTCAAATCAAAGTGAAAAAAAAAAAGAAAGAAGAGAGAGAAATTGTGTTTTTTTGAGAAATGTATCACCACTCTGTTATAAGATCCCAAGTTTGACCTTATTATGATGGAGCAATGGCGTGGTCGCTTACACGTATCTATTCATCCATCTATCTAACTACGTATTTATATATATATATATATATATATATATATATATATATATATATATATATATATATATATATATATATATATATATATATATATATATATATCTTTCTTTTTTTCTTTCAAACTATTCGCCATTTACAGCGTTAGCAAGGTAGCGTTACTAACTCCGAAATTGCTCCACGGACTGTCTTCAAACTTGGTCGAAGTCTTGAAGGGCAGCGCTCCGCTGAAAAGAGCATTTCCTTTTTTAAGTCTATTTATAATGGAACACGTCCGTCACAGGGCACAGTAGCTGCTGCCTATGACGGCGAGGGCGCTATGATGAGAAGTGGGTAGGGATGGGAGGAGGTCAGGGCAGGAGAGGCCCGTGCAGGTTTAGGGAGATGGGGAGGTGAGGGGAAGGGGGATCTCAGAAGGGAAGAGCCGTACAGGGATTTGGAATCTAGGGGAGAAGGAGGAGTTCTAAGGGATGGAGTTCTGAGGAGGAGGAAGGCTGTGTGGAAGATCTGGAGGGGGATGTGTCTTGGTAAGGGAGAGTCTTTCAGTGGTTAGGGGAAGGGATCGGCGGAGGGCAGGATTGTGCAAATGGTAGGGGGGTTGGGGGGATCACGTGGAGGAGGAGGAGGAGGAGGAGGGAAGCACCGTGGTGTGGGAAGGGAGGGAGGTGGTCGTATAATGAAGGAAGCGTTGGGGTGGACCATGTCCGGCCAATAAAGCACCCCAAAATATATTCCAGGCTTCGAACCTCGGTTCAAGGACGGCTGAAGGAGTCAGCGAGACATTATCCCCATTAAGTAATCACCTCCACTGTCTTCCAATCACACCCCTCCTCCCCTCCCCTCCCCTCTCCTCCCCCTCTCTCTCTGTCCCCTCCTCCCTTTTCATCTTCGTAAGTGGTTGAGTGCCTCTTCCTCCTCCTCCCCCTCCTCCTCCTCCCCTCCTCCTCCTCCCTCCTTAGCCTTCTCCCCTCCTCCCCTTTCGCTCCTCAAAACACCCCTTCCCTTCAGACCATCAGGCAAGCTGTCTCCCTGTTAGCTCAGGATGTCACTCCTTAACTGCTCGGCACATTAAGGAGGGACATGGTTCCGTGCACGTGCCCGACTTGCACGCTGGCAGGACGGTACATGGACGTGCCTAATGCTGTTCTTCGATTCCCTCGGGCGCGGCGGTACGCCACTTGGGCAAGACGGTACGACCCTTGGGCGCGGCGGTACGACCCTTGGGCACGACGGTACGACCCTTGCGCACGGCAGTACGACCCTTGGGCACACAGTGGTACGACGATCGTTGGGCACGGCGGTACGACCCTTGGGCACGACCCTACCGCACGATCGAGAGTCTGATCCTTGACTACAACGGTATGACCCTTTAGCAGGGAGTGGCTGAATCTTGAAAACCACCGCGACCGAAGGCCAAGCCATCACACCTACGTACGGGTCGTACCGTCGCACTTGAACGTCGTACAATCGTCCATGAAAAGAATAACACTATATATATATATATATATATATATATATATATATATATATATATATATATATATATATATATATATATATATATATATATAACCAGACAGAAGTGCGATAAGATTAGGCTCTGACCACTACAACGTCTTCTTTAAATATAAAACGTGGGGGAAAAATGATAAATTTAGTAACATTATGATTCCAATCTCTCTCTCTCTCTCCTCTCTCTCTCTCTCTCTCTCTCTCTCTCTCTCTCTCTCTCTCTCTCTCTCTCTCTCTCTCTCTCTCTCTCTCTCTCTCTCTCTCTCTCTCCCAGCTGACAACCACGTGCCAATGACCCACAACTCATCACAACGGGAGCGCGAAAGTAAAAAAAAGTCATTTGTGCGAGAGAGAGAGAGAGAGAGAGAGAGAGAGAGAGAGAGAGAGAGAGAGAGAGAGAGAGAGAGGGGGGGGGGGAAAGGGGGTAACGAGCATTTTTTTTCCCAGCGAATATTCTCACTATATTATCACCTCCGAAGCTCTCAGCTGCTTAAATTATGATCATGCCAACAGCAATTTGGTCACAGGTCACAAATTGATACATATATATATATATATATATATATATATATATATATATATATATATATATATATATATATATATACTTAAATAAGTATTGAAAAGTGGGCTAATGATAGCGGCAAGGCAGGGCGAGGCACGTAGATGAGGCTGCTCTGGGTGAGCGAGTTATGAAGACGGCCGCCTCTTTGATGCTACCGCTTGCGGCGTCACACCAGATAAAGCGACCGCTTGGCTCAGTGTGCTTCTTGAATGCGTCTCTCTCTCTCTCTCTCTCTCTCTCTCTCTCTCTCTCTCTCTCTCTCTCTTGGGCGCTGGCTAATATGTTAATTCCACGACCACTTCGATAAGGCTAAAAGAATCCATACCTCTTCCCTTCTTTTTCTCTTCTTGTTTTCTACTCCTTCACCTCAGGCTTAGAAAGAGCTCTTGCAGTCTCCACCAACTGACGGAGGCCCTCCACCATCACCAACACAACCGCCAACAGTCCTCCTAGGGTTGTCTTCTCCTTCACAACGGTCTCAAGGCACTACGTAACCCCCCTCCCTCCTTACTTTCCATCATCACTCGCTCCATGACAACTTTTATCCATCTTGACAAATCCATCACGAAATCCTCTCCATCCCCACATCCCCCAAGTTTGCTCCCTCACCCACCAGCATAAATGCCTCCATCACACACACACACACACACACACACACACACACACACACACACACACACACACACACACACACACACACACACTTCGCTGGGAGACTCAAGATTATACAGGTGGCAATATTGTCCACGATGATGACGAGTCAGGCGACAGCTGGTGCTGAGGATGTATCCCTTGACCACCTGCATCGGTGGCCAGCTGTAGGGGGTGTGTTGGTGAAGAGGGAGACCCGGTCAGGGGCGGTGGTGGTGGTGGTGGTGGGGAGAAGGAAAATGGTGAAAGACCCGGTGGTGGGCAGGTGAGTAATGATGGAGTTTCGAGTGGTGGGGAAATAGTAGTGTTGAAGATGTAATGATAGAGCGAGTGTGTGTGCGTGTGTGTGTGTGTGTGTGTGTGTGTGTGTGTGTGTGTGTGTGTGTGTCATTTACCTTCGCAACGCAACGTCGAACAAAAATACTTATCAACCTGGTCTTTTACTACACAGTAAGGCTAATGGGGCGTCGTAATGAGGTAATGAGGTACCGTAACGAGGTATTCCAGGTAATGAGGTGTAGTTGTGAGACGTAATCAACACAGGCAGAACCACCCCCATCCCCTATCCCATCCCCCCCCCCACCTTGTGCAAACTCCAGTATCTTGAAAACTTGTTTCCAGCCACTCCCAAACCTTCCTTTCAGATCTGCCTCACTACAACCTCTCTACGTCATGCGTCTTACTACGACCTTATACGACGTGGCAACGGCGACTCGGGTACTCTGGGCCTCGTCTACGTGCTACGACCGATGCCCAAGACCTACCAGGATCTTCAACGCGTCACTTACGAACAACTTGAGGTTGATCTAAGATGGTTTATTTAAACCCCCTTGCGTCCCACGGCATCTCAGACACGCGTTAATGTGCTTTTACAATGAACTGCTGAGAGGGAAAACCTCCTAAGATCTCTGATTCATAATCATTTAACCCCATGCGTAAACCACCCTTAACCCCATAAGTACACCGCCCTTAACCACAGTGCATAACCCCACCACCACAGCACCATAACCGCTTAACTACCATCATTAAACCCCCAACGTCTAACGATGTTAACTCCTCGAAGACAACAGTTAACCTAAAGAAGCGAAGGTCGAACCACAAGAGAGCATGAAACATGCCTTGTTTGTTCTGACGTGTGGTATGGCCTCCGTCTTAATTGCCATCAGACGCCGACAGTCGTTAAGTTCCGCTACGTACATGAAGCGCCACAAGAGGTCAAGGGGGGGGGGGGTTCAGAGGTCAGCCAGCTACCCAGGACCCAAACACCAGAAGATGTCGGCTGCGTCGCAAACATCGCTGCTGCTGGTATTCTTCTGAAAGGAACCAAGATGGTATCTTGGTGGCTATGAGGGGCGAAACCCCACGAAACTAATGGATGATAAATAGATTAAAAGGAGGAGAAATAATGTAGGTCAGCATGACGATCCGTGGTCTATCAAACATGGGAAGCAGAAGATCCGCACAAGCTATTCTTCACCATCGCACGACGCGACGGAGGGAACCTTGAGCACGACGGTGTGGGCCTTGAACACGACGGAGCGATCCTTGAGCACGACGGTGTGCTCCTTGAACACGACGGAGCGATCCTTGAGCACGACGATGTGGTCCTTGAGCACGACGGAGCGATCCTTGAGCACGACGGTGTGGTCCTTGAACACAACGGAGCGATCCTTGAGCACGACGGTGTGGTCCTTGAGCACGACGGAGCGATCCTTGAGCACGACGGTGTGGTCCTTGAGCACAACGGAGCGATCCTTGAGCACGACGGTGTGGTCCTTGAACACAACGAAGCGATCCTTGAGCACGACGGAGCGGTCCTTGAGCACGACGGAGCGATCCTTGAGCACGACGGAGCGATCCTTGAGCACGACGGAGCGATCCTTGAGCACGACGGTGTTATCCTTGAGCACGACGGAGCGATCCTTGAGCACGACGGAGCGATCCTTGAGCACGACGGCAAGGCCCTAAGGTAATAATACTAGGCCTTTAACCTGACCCTGAAGAGTTCGGGTATGGGGCTCGACCACCACAACCGAGGGTCGTACCGTTGTCCTGAGAGCACTGACCGTCGTCCTCGTGCTCAAGGGTCGTGCGGGCTGTGCCCTCGTCGTCGTGCTGAAGGGTCGTACACACCGACGTAGGCAAAGGTATGTAATCAACGTCTTCACAAAGGTGTTCGCCAAACCGGACGCTACCGCCACCGCCTAGCTCTTTAACATGTAGTTACAAACAAGACGGAGAGAGAGAGAGAGAGAGAGAGAGAGAGAGAGAGAGAGAGAGAGAGAGAGAGAGAGAGAGAGAGAGAGAGAAAGCCACTCGGACATCAAACCAGGACTCGTAAAGATCCTCCAGCAGGAGAGAGAGGGGGGGGGGGGGGGTTGTTACTCCCTTGGCGATTGTGACCCGCGATTGTACCGGACATTCCACAACCTCTCTTGAGATACGAACTCTGGCACTGACGTGGGATTTTTGACACCGGACCAGAGTAGTGTGTGTGTGTGTGTGTGTGTGTGTGTGTGTGTGTGTGTGTGTGTGTGATCTAATAGGATCTCAGGCCGCAGGCAAAGAGGTCTAGAGGCTTTACTAGCTCCGCCAAAAGACGAACGAGGCAAATATGATGAAGGTTACACATACGAGGACCAACACCACTTCCCTCAGGCGTACCAAGAAATTCCTTTGGCTTTGCGAGCAATCCTCGCACATTACCCCGCGCGTGTTGGATAATTACCCGCAACCACCTTCACGTAACGGGTTGTGAACGATGCCTCTGATACATGAATGGGATTTGGGGGAGACGAAAAAAATAATAATTTGCTCTAAGGCGAGTTTCGAAAGCTGTTAAAGAAAAAAAAAAGCTTTTTCCCACCAAGCTTAAATTAAGTCCGTTAGCTGAATTACATCGAGTTAAGCTGGGTCACATCGAAGAAGCAGGACTTAAGCAGTCAAATCACATTATTTTTTTCTTCATTCATTCAAGAATATAACATGAACATAAGCAAAGACATAACCTCAGCGGTAAAGCGCACAAAGTACAACTTAGCATATTTTTTTTGGGTTCATATTTCTTTGTTCTTTATCGCGTTATGTCCCACTCCCCAGCTGCCTAGCGCTATATCCCACTCCCCAGCTGCCTAGCGCTATATCCCACTCCCCAGCTGCCTAGCGCTATTCCCACTCCCCAGCTGCCTAGCGCTATGTCCCACCCCCCAGCTGCCTAGCGCTATGTCCCACCCCCCAGCTGCCTAGCGCCATTCCCACTCCCTAGCTGCTTAACGATATGTCCCACTCCCCAGCTACCTAGCGATACGTTCCACTCCCCAGCTGCCTAGCACTACACACTGAAATACGCAGACGCTTTTTGTTCTCGCTATGAACCTCGACCGCCTGACTGTATTCCGTGTTACAAAATAACGTAAGGGGAAAAAAAGATAAGAAAACCATAATGAGCAATTTACGGAGTGCGACCCACACACCTTCAAGTCGATTCATTAGGGTTCTTTTTATCTGAACTCGTGGTACTGTACGAATAATCTTGCGGAAAATGATCTTTCAAACGTTAGACTTCGTTGTCAGTATAACCGTGCGTACAACACTAGTATCTGGCTGTATATGTGTGTGTGTGTGTGTGTGTGTGTGTGTGTGTGTGTGTGTAATACATAAGATGCAGGAGGATGACTGAGAAACCTCACTGAAGTTGTAATCCACAACTCCCACACTGATGCAGGCGAGGTCACCTGCAGACGAGGTCACCTGCAGGCGAGGTCACCTGCAGGCGAGGTCACCCACATATATTTACATGAAGAAATCTGTTCTCTTTTCTGTAAATCATTGACTACAAGCGGTGAATTCTGGTTTGTAAATAATCATTTACGAAGACCTGCCAAAAATATCCAGGTACTCCTGGATACCACTGGAACCATGGCCGGCCTCCCGTCCCCACCACGTGTCCAGCAACTGGCCAAGTGACCCCCCTGCCCCCCCCCCCCCCGCCCCCCTCCCCAGGCAGCACCTGCGTGAGTAAATAATGATTAATAAAAGTCACACAATTAGGACACATTCATTCCCCCGTCTGTCGTCCACTTAGGTCCATTCCCACTTTATATCCTAACGCTGCTCTCTCTCTCTCTCTCTCTCTCTCTCTCTCTCTCTCTCTCTCTCTCTCTCTCTCTCTCTCTCTCTCTCTCTCATCCTCGAGGGTTCATCTCTTTTCCATTCACAAGGTTCAGCCATCAACATTCCATATTCACTTTCATACATTCTTCTTATTAATCATCGTTCTCTCACATCCCCTTTCGGTCTTCATCTTCTTCCCTAACCTTCACGAACTCGTTTGAACCCCAAGAACATCGCAGACACAGTCCACCCTCCTCCTCCTCAACCCTCGACAGTGCGATGGCCATCTGTGTCTCCTCTGTTTCAGCTCCCCGCACCCCAGAACCAACACCAGGTGTGACCTCCATCAACCCATAGCTTCACGTGAGGTAGCAAAGCTAACAAGCCTCTTTTCAGGATGCCAAAACGACTTTACAGAGACCTTTTCCTGCCTAACCCAATGGCTCCACCTCACAACCATCCTTCATGTCTCTCTCTCCCCCTCTCTCTACCACCTCAAAAACCCCAAACTTGCCAGCCCTCTTCCCCCTACCGTCAGTTCACAACTTCACATCCAACACCCACTGTCATTGCCTTACAACCCCACATTACCTTACCCCGTTTCACAAGACCACAACCTCACAATTCTCTCACCTGACACCACCTCAAGAACACGCTGTTCTCCTCTCCCACCCCACCACCTCACAGACGCACATCGTTCTCCCCTTCCCTCCCTCTTTGTAACATCTCTCAACCCCACACATTCCTTTACCTCTCCCACCACCTCAGAACCCCACACATTCCTCTCCTATCCCATCTCCCAGCGACTCCCCTCCCAAACATTCCAGTCCCTAACAGACAACCCTCCCTCCTCTCCTTCTCCTGTCCCATTTCCAAGCTCCCAGTGACAGAGTCATTATTTAGGATACAGTATATCATCGCATATTTACATCGGGCAATAAAATGTACTCGCATAAGATGGTCCCCCCCAAACCCCAGGCCAGATATGATAATCGGCAGGAATTTGAAGGAAGAACGTAACCCATTCTATCCCTCGGTAAGCGTCAACGGCGGAGACATTCTCTACGATGTTAGTTCAACGATGGTTGAGGGACGATCAAACAAGCAGCAGCCAGGGGGGGTAAGAATTAGTCTTCCTAGTGATAATGTAGGAAGCCTTGAGGGGAAGAGGTCCTGACGATGGTGCATCCCCAGAATCACACACACACACATACATACACACACACACACACACACACACACACACACACACACACATACACACACACACATACACACACACAAGGTCACGAGGGGAGGAAGAAGTGGTGAGACCTGCATCATCTTAGATAAGGGACCTCGACAAATTCCAAAGTTGGTCTGAAACGAAGCAGGGAATTAAGTAGAGACGGCTGGGAGTGAGGGAGGAGTTGGTGGTTGTAGTGGAGACGGCTGGGAGTGAGGGAGGAGCTGGTAGTAGTTGAGACGGTAGGGAGTGAGGGAGGTGGTGGAGGTTGTAAAGGAGACGGTAGGGAGTGAAGGAGGCGGTGGAGGTTGTAAAGGAGACGGTAGGGAGTGAGGGAGGAGCTGGTAGTAGTTGAGACGGCAGGGAGTGAGGGAGGTGGTGGTGGTATGTAAGTGTGAGAGGGACGTTTGAATCGACACTGTGCCTAACACGTCGTTCGTAAGTACATGAACGAGAAAACAAACAACGAAGATTCGGTCCAGATAAGTACATGATACCCAGACTTGATCATCGGATTTTGAGAAGCACAAAGAGCTAATTGAGGAGATCCAGAGGAGGGGAACAGAGACAGTGCCAGGAATCAGGAGAGCGGAACCACAGTGACAGCGAAGTAAGGGTGACTTGATCACAACCTTCAGGCTCCAACACCAGTCCGATGATGTCGACAGTGAACAGTGTCTTAAGAGATGCCAATTCAGGGTGACCAGAGGTCACATTAGAAAACTAGACAAAGAAATCCTTGTAAAAAGTTGCAGGACAGTTAAGAAAGCTCAAGAGACGGAGGCCTTACCAGTGAAGAATTCCCTCCCCGTAGTGTTCAAAGAGTTAATCGCACAGATATGAGAGAGAGAGAGAGAGAGAGAGAGAGAGAGAGAGAGAGAGAGAGAGAGAGAGAGAGAGAGAGAGAGAGAGAGAGAGAGTAACCCACGCGAAATAGAATTACCACGGCGCAGAGCTAGAGCATAGCGCTCGCCGCTTATCCTCTTCTCTTCTCCAGAGACAGACAGACAAACAGAGGCTCTTTCACCCCCCCACACATCCAGCAGCAAGACAAGGAAGACAATTATCCGGGCGTCACAAGGTCCCCTGCCTCTTAACATATTCTCCTCTCATGGTTTATGAGTCGAGGGCAGACACACACACACACACACACACACACACACACACACACACACCATGGCCGTCACTCTGAGGCGAGGCCTCCGCCAGGATTTGTAGGAAAACATCTTTGTGGCGTGTCGTCTCCGCCGCTACACAGGTGAGTATGTTTAGTGTGAAGCAATTAAAAGCCACTTCGAGGGCAGTTCTGCGAGAGGAGAAATGGATAAATGTTGAAACGATTACAATTTGTATTGAAGTTTTTTTTTTACTGTCCTCTTGAGCACGGTGGTACGGCCCTAAAGCAGGACGGTATGACCATTTGAGCACGACGGTACGACCCCTTGAGCATGACGGTACGACCCCTTGAGCATGAAGGTACGACCCCTTGAGTATGACGGTATGACTCCTTGAGCATGACGGTACGACCCCTTGAGCATGACGGTACGACCCCTTGAGCATGACGGTACGATCCCTTGAGCATGACGGTACGACCCCTTGAACACGAAGGCACGATCCTTGGCCATGATGGCCTAACCTTTGACGTGAGCCTTCAAAGGCCAGGCACCATCATATCCATGGGTCGTACCGTCGTGCTCAAGGGTCGTTCCATCGTGCTGGAGGACCGCACCGTCGCGCTCAAGGGTCGTTCCACCGTGCTGGAGGACCGCACCGTCGCGCTCAAGGGTCGTTCCACCGTGCTGGAGGACCGTACCGTCGTGCTCAAGGGTCGTTCCATCGTGCTGGAGGACCGAACCGTCGTGCTCAAGGGTCGTTCCATCGTGCTGGAGGACCGCACCGTCGTGCGCAAGGGGGGTCAACGATTATCCATGAGATGATGACACCTCCATCACCCACGCAGAGTAAGCGATGCACATGACCAAGCACTCAAGCAAGACCCTGGGTTATAAGCAAAGTCTCCTCCTCTTAGCCATCATTCCTCATGCAGATCACACCGTCTGCCCGACTGTCATGGAAGGAAGGGAGCGAACTACTCACTTTCTTATCTCTTCTTCCTTCCACCACCTCACACTCGCACACTGGGGTGTAGCGACGTCATGACTCTTATATAGGCGAAGGGTGTATCAACGCCACGGGACATCAACACTTGAGGGTACATCAACAACGTCCCGGGTGCAGAGAGAGAGAGAGAGAGAGAGAGAGAGAGAGAGAGAGAGAGAGAGAGAGAGAGAGAGAGAGAGAGAGAGGGGGGCCATCTACTATGAGGAAGTTTTGGGTGAAGGGACATCAAGTCATCCTCCCCTCCCTCACCCTACCATCATCCCCGCGTTCCCCCAAATTAATGTAGCAACCGAAAAGTGTGGTGGACCACGGTTCAGCGGGTCACCCACCCGCCAGCCACACTCCAGGGTGATGTAGTAGTAGCAGCAGCAGCAGCAGCAGCAGCCTTAGCCACCGCCTGCCCTTGACAACACCGAGAGGGTTCTCACTCCCGGGAGTGTGTGGTTCTCCGAGTGTCGTGCGCGACGTCAACAGAGTACCCTCCTATGGCCGCTAAACAGGCCATTAATCAAGGCCTCCCACCAGATGACGCGCCTATCAATACATTGAATCATATTAGAATGAATGAATGGGTGAGTAATCTAATCCCTCTCCCCCATAACGTATACACACTTCCATCCCTCTCCCGCCCCAGAGAAGGAGGTGGGAATGTATATGGCTCCACCGTGGCGTTGGAACACTTTTTACCCTCTCTGTTGGTGTATAGGTTTCTTCTAAGTGTATATTTGATGGTGTGTTCATAAGTGTGTGTGTGTGTGTGTGTGTGTGTGTGTGTGTGTGTGTGTGTGTGTGTGTGTGTGTGTGCGAGTGCGTTCGTTCCTGTGGTATCGATTTCCCTTACCTACGGCACTGATCAATGGTGGTCATGTCGGTCACATCATCCAACACTGTCTCCTCATGTAGTGGTAACTGGCTGCTGGCTCACCCTGACCCACAGGGTTCCACTCGGTGCCAGGAGGGCAGCACACCATCCTTTGGCAGTGCCGGATGCAGTGCCACGGTACAGCAGTGCCGGACGCAGTGCCACGGTACAGCAGTGCCCCTTACGTTCTCCCTATGGCCGGGGCCATAGTTCGAAGGTGCCTCACGCCCACAGCTGGGCTCCTCGGCTACCCTCCACGCCCGCATGTGGCCTCCTTAACGACCTATTACGCCCACAATATAGCCCTGTCTACCACTAATACCTTATCAAAGTTCCACCTCATCGACGAAAGCTTCAACACGGAGCTTATCCTCCTCACCCTCACTCCCACAACACACCACCTCATCCTCTGTTACACAGAGCTCCTTACCCACCCCTCTTCCATACTGGCTTGAAATAGCCCTCCTCTCCCTCATCTCAAGTCCACACGGGCTCCCTAACTTCCGTACAGACCTCTATACATACAGCTCCTCAACCTCGCAGCTCCCGTCTATAGAGCGCTCTAAATATATTCCCTCCTCCGGCCCCCTTCTCAGAGTTCCTTAGCCTTCCAAAACGAGAGACGTTATCTGCATAAGCCAGCCATAAAAGTAACAGGGGGTCGAAGCAAATCGTATCACTGGTAGCAAAGACTCGTAACAGTAGCCGTGACGGCAGCAGTAACAGTAGCAATACCAGTAACAGTAGTCGTCACAGCAGCAAGGATAGAATGAGTAGAAGCAGCAGCAGTAGCAGCAGCAGCAGCAGGAAGAACAGAAGCATTAACAACAGCAGCAGTAGCAGCGGTGTTACTTATGCATGCAACGAGGCCGTTGAGGAAAAAAAACACAGCATCACCGGACTATATAACGTGTGACCTGATTCCCCAAGTGGCTACCGGGCCTGCCAGCCCATGCTGCTCCCTATGCCCTTATGCTCCCGCCTGTCCCATGTTGCTCCATATGCTCTTATGCTCCCCTGCCTCCTCTTGTATATATATATATATATATATATATATATATATATATATATATATATATATATATATATATATATGATACAGGGTAAGATTACCGTACTCCGCCTCCACGTGATCACACCATAAATGAAAAGGTTTTATGGGGCAGGATTGTGTCTTTGTCAACGGACGAAAAGTAATCCAATCTCGTAGAGAAATTTCCCGCTCCAAAGGAGTCCATCGTTTCCCTGCGACTGAGTGTAGTGCAGAAGCCACCATATGCTCTTAGGCTGTTCTATTTCTGCACCATTTCGATCGTAAGTTAGGATAACTGAATAACCTAAAAAATTCAGCGAAAATCATAATCAACTGAATGCACAAACAATCTGTATATGCAGGAACAATACATAATTCTTACACACAAAGAAAAAAATGTGAAATACGAGGTAATCAGGTCAAAATGATCGTAACCAAAATCAACCTACCGTAAAATTACTCCAAAACCCTCTTTGTCCAAATTCGGACCCGCTGACACTAACTACTGAACTATCTACAACACAGTAATCACGTGTAAACCTCAGGTGATTACTAATGCGACCGTAATTACTCTATTAAATGGTAATAACAGCAGAACTCTGGCGCGAGGAATACAGCGCGATGAATGAAGAGGCAATGTTCCTTCCACTGTTTTTCAACTTGTTTTTATATGCCACCTGGGTCCCTCTTTCTTTCACTCCCAACATCCACAACGGTCGGTCCTCAGGAACCCATGTGGATGGTGGGGACTCGAACGGGTGGGAAAAGAGCGTTGCGTGTTCCTCTACCCATTTTACAGCATGACTGTCTTTGTGTGTTGTGTGGTGTGTGTGTGTGTGTGTGTGTGTGTGTGTGTGTGTGTGTGGTATATTTGTTGTCATGCTCCTACCATGGTCTCTTCACTTACCTGTTCTTCTTTGTTTGGTTGTGAGGGGAAGGGGAGACCCAGGGAGTGGAAAGGAGGCGGATAAGGAGAAACAGGAGGAAAGGGAGTGGGGGAGAGAAGCAGATTGGATAAAAGAAGGGACAGGGGAAAGATAGAAGGAGAATGGAGAGAGAAGAGGATGTAGGGATGAGACAGGAAGTGTTTAGAGTGAAACGCAAAAAAAATCGGAGAAGGAGAGAGGGAAGAAGACAAAAAAGAGAGAGAAGCAACGAAAGGTGGTGGACAAAAGAGGAGGCGTCATTAGACTGGAGGGAGAGTTTGTGTTCGCCAAAACCTGCCCTGTGGGCCGTGAGGTGCCCAGGTGACCGGCCGGGTTCCGAGCGGCCCCACGATGACATGGGAGATCATGAGGGATCCCCTAAGACTATTATGGTATGAGGTGACTGGTCAGGTTCCGCGGAGCGATCCCGTCATGAGGTCAATGAGGAGTCGCCGTCCAATCCTTGTTGTCAGGAGTTGACACGAGGTGATTCAGTGCATACCAGCTTGTTGACTGCTGCGGCGCGCATATATACAACACCTCTTCCACCTCTCTCTCTCTCTCTCTCTCTCTCTCTCTCTCTCTCTCTCTCTCTCTCTCTCTCTCTCTCTCTCTCTCTCTCTCTCTCTCTCCACCGCTCTACAAGCAGCACCCCCCTCCCCCTCAACTTGAACTCGATATCTACGCATTTGCTTATGACTTCAGAATATAATGACATGCAATCTTGTGTGTGTGTGTGTGTGTGTGTGTGTGTGTGTGGACAGTAACCCCTAGTGAGTTAGAACTTGGGGGGGGAGAGAGAGAGAGAGAGAGAGAGAGAGAGAGAGAGAGAGAGAGAGAGAGAGAGAGAGAGAGAGAGAGAGAGAGAGAGAGAGAGAGGACTCTCTTCCCTCCTCCTCCTCCTCCTCCTTTTCCTCCTCCCCCACACAAAACCACCGAGTGAGAGACCCCTTGTGGAAGCGAGAGAGGAAAAACATAGACACGTCTGATGTAATTCATGAACGCTTCAAATACGACGCTTCCTGCGACGCCCAGCCACCTCTGTCACCCGTCGTTACGTCCGCTTTTTGAAAAAGATGATCATCTCCATGCGATTTTCTGGTCTGGGTCGCGGGGAAATTGTTTCGAGGGGAGAGAGAGAGAGAGAGAGAGAGAGAGAGAGAGAGAGAGAGAGAGAGAGAGGAGCACAGACACGGGAATCTATATTTGGCGAACTTGATGATTACGTATGAAAAGTGTACGTGGAGAAAAATAGGAAAAAAAGAAATGGGAGGATGACCATTCAAGGACATTCAAGAGATGACAGCTATTTGGAATTACCTATTTGTACTGAAGTGGGAGGGTGTTTTACACTCGTGGGATCTCATCTCTTGAACACTCGTGTGTGTGTGTGTGTGTGTGTGTGTGTGTGTGTGTGTGTAACAGAACATACAAGTTCTTGGTATAACGAAATGACACTGACATTAGTGCCTTAAGTGAGTGTGAATCTCACAGGGGGGGCAGCAGTGAGTGTGGCAGTAACAGTGAGGGTGTGTGTGGTGGTGATTATGCCAGCGGCGCCCCGGTCGGGCCTGTGGCAGTGACCTTGTAAGGAAAGATGGATGTCTTGAGCCTACCTTGCTGATGATGGTGGCACAGCTCACACTGACGTGAATAATGATGCTGGCTACAGTGACTGGTGGTGGCCGGCGGGCCCGAACAGTCTTCGGGTGTGATGTGGTATTCACGTTGACTGTGGTTGTTGGTGGCAGGCAGCCCTGTACAGCAGCAGTGTGAGGTGTTCTGGTTGTGAAGACTCCTGTGGTGGTGAGGCGTGTGCGGTGACGAAAAACTATGGTGTGTGCTGGTGAGGGGATGTCGTCGGCCCAGAACCAAGAGAGAGAGAGAGGGGGAGAGGAACGATGACGATGAACCATAAACCCACCACACTTTCAGACGAGGGAGGAAGGGATGGAGGGTGGAGGGCGGGCGGCGGGGGGGCCAACCGCACCAAGTGGCCGTCAGTCGCAGGGCAAGAATAAAGCAATTTCTGCAACGGGGTCAAAAACACGGGGTCGTGCGATTCCCATTCTCGCTCACCCACGTCATCATCATCATCACGAAAACCACCGCCCTCATCTTCTCCGACACCGACACTTTACCTGTGATTCGTGTGATTCGTGTGACTAATCGCTTGATACGACGATTCCATAACTAATATAAACATTCACCCTATTTTGTCAACGCAGTAATAGCCCAACTCAACAACTTGATCGTCCCCTCCGATCTCTATAATGCCAATGATATCAGCAAATCTCGACGGTCCATTCCGGGGCTTCAAGCGTTTTTACGCTCGAGGACAGAAAACAAATGCACTCTGGATTACAGGCATTCGCTACATATCTGTGTATTTTGGTCCCACTGGAAATATAGGGTTTATTCTCACGCAGTTACATTAAAACGCATCTGGCGTTCTTTTATACGACCGTCTTTCGTGTGTTGCTGCTGCTTCCATCAGCGTTCGCGAGTAAGGAAGGGCGGGTGGTGGGTGTCCGTCTCGTTGCGACGTCAGCAGACGCCGTCCAGAGTCTTGTGCGGACCTAATGGCCTCTATCCAGTGCGTGCGTGATCATTACAACACCCAGGATGGACGAGGCCCGTGCGTAGGTCTCGTGCTCTCGACACCGACGACACACACACACACACACACACGCAGAGGACGACTGCGCGCAACCCACGGATGGACAACGACAACCCGTCCACCTCGAGACAAAATCCGGCTCGAACCATCTGCCACCGAACGGGCAGACCGCCATCAACCTCGACCACAAGACGTCGCGTTATTCATAGAGTAACAACATGGTGTAACACGGTAATGGCCCGTACTGTCATATCTCTCCTTCCCATCGTCTCTACCGGCTGTGCAACACCATCCCCACAACACATCTGTCCATCAGCCATCACCGGCACACAACGGCCAAGAACGGACAGCGATGAGGCGTCAGTGAGACACGGGAGGCCCTAGAACAGTGGGCCCACAGCCGTAGACGATGTCGGGCGCTCTTCCAGAATGTCTTCATATATAGCAAAATAGAGAGGTCAACATGTGGCAATATGCCCTCCCTTCCTCACACTCTCACCCTCCTCTCACCTTCCCAGACTTCTTCCCCCACCTATACCCACTCTCATCCTCATCACCACCTCACTCACAATGATCATAAAAGAGGAGAGTCGAACCCATCCCCTCTCCTGATGTACTCGTGATAAATGGGGGATGACTACATCACGTGACTCGCCGAAAGGCAAAAAGCTTAAACGATGGATATGGATGATTATTACCACAAGTCGTGAGTGGTATGCATGGCAGGTGACATACTCGGGGAACACAGATTACTATGCTCGGGCATTAGAAAATATGAAGCATGAAAGGGGGAGGAGTAATGGTCGGGTCATTTGGCCCCTCTGCCCTCCGGTACGACACATTAAACCCTTTCAGTCCACCGGCGGAGCTGTGAGGGAGGACTGATTATTACACACACGAGACACGCCTCTCCTTCCTGCTATTTCCAGCACCATATCTCGGGCAGCTGGTGGCGGACGGAGGGCCCATATCCCCTAAAGTCTTGTAGTACTGCATTACACATCTTGGTACGAAGTGTTTCCTTAAATCTGGAGCAGTACCTCGGGAGAAGTACCAGGACAGCAATCTGTCGTCACGAACATCACCACTTTTTTTTTTTTCCACAAAGACGAAGAAAAACTGCGCTAGATTTATGACTGCCGTGTGAATCTGCTGTAGACAAGAAGTAACGTGTCCTCCATCAGAACATATCCGTCTTCTCATATTCAATTTTCTTCTCATGAAAATGAAATCATATTATGAAATACGCTTCCCTGATGCTTGATCACACTCCGGCCTCCAACACCTGCAGGAACCGTAGGTAATTTGGAATACATGTGAAAAAGAAAATAACCTGGTGATGGAAAAGGGCTTAGCTTTGCTATATGATCCAAGCGACAGGTAGGATGCCCCGGACAACTGCTCCTTTCTTGTTCACCCCCCAAAAATGACGATCCTTGCATGGTCTGTTTCCTCTATATCCTCAGGTTCGGGAGACTGATGTCGGGGCAACCACACATTATATCTGTCTCTCTCTACATTATGTATATATTTATACACAGGTCGAATCCCTCCTGACCACAGATTACATGTACTGTTGTCAGGCTGATGACTGCCGCAGTCGATGTTAAGACCTCATAGAGTTGTAAGGTCCTGAGGCGAATGAAGGCCCTACTTCTCTTTCCCAACGTACCCCCTACCAGACAGACCCTCAGGCTGCCGCCCGAGTTCACACAGTCGGTGGTGGCTCTAGTGGTACCTGGGACCATCAACTGCTGGGGTGGGTCTTTGGTACCAACACACGTCATCGTCACGTTGTCTCCAACAGACGAAAAACACTGGACGTGTCCTTCAGGTGTTCAAGATGATTCTAAGATAGAGGACGTGTTCTTTGGGGTTTGTATCTTACGTCGGGGCTGGGGGGATGTCTGCCTGCCCCCTAAACTTTACCAGCAGCACTTCCCGTCAATGGGGTGCCCCTAATCATTAACAGCAGCTCATGTTAAGGGACTACCTTAAACATCACCAGTACTCCATGTCAAGGGGCCCCACCCCTTAAACATTACCAGTACTCCAAGTCAAGGGCCCAATCCCCCTAAACATCACCGGTAATCCACGTCAAGGCCCATCCCCCTAAACAGCACCAGTACTCCACGTCAAGGCCGCCATCCCCTTAAACATTAACAGTACTCCACGTCAAGGAAGTTGCTCCTTAACATCGCCAAAACTAATTTCGACACCTTTTTATTTCTCCAACCTGTGATTACACTCAAGTTTAACTACAGGGAAGCTGTATTCTTAAACCTCAACTGTAGTCGAATGTCTGGCGACACTAAAGTGCTAAAGGATAATTGCAAAATTGGTCATAAATGAACGTCTACTTCTGTCGTTCAGTGCACACTGTTTCCTGTGGTTCAGTCGTAGCGCTGAGCACTGAAGACCTGATGGTCCATGACGAGGTCCATAACCTGCAGGAGGTCAGTAATGGCAGCACATGAGTAGCCAGATAACAAAAGACCTGATGCTCTATGACGAGGTTATCTGCTGGAGGACACACCTACCTCATACAGACGGAGACAGGATAGTGAAGCGGAGGGCGCCCCGAGCAGCCCAGCGGCTGTTTTACAGGTCGCTGCTGGAGCCACAGGAAAAAATTACACAAACATCCACAAGCCCAGCGGGAACTAACCACACACACACAGCAGTCCAGCAATTGGTCCTGCAACACACGTCAAGTACGGCAGGAGCCTCCGGTCGAATGCCTCCCTGGCCATACTGAGGTGGCAGTAATTCACTCACATCGCGTAATAACTGTAACTAAAGCAGATATAAAAGGCACTTGGGGGATTTCTTTCGAGTCAGGAAAAACATATGTGTGTGTGTGTGGGGGGGGGGGGGTATTTGGTTTAGAAATACTGACAGGTAACAGAAGACGGAATTTCTACAACAGACTGGTTAAGACAGAAGGAGTGTGTAGTTTCGGCAAAAGTGACAGAAGACCTGTGAAGGCACTTTGGCGACTCTTCCCTCGTTTCATTTATATATATATATATATATATATATATATATATATATATATATATATATATATATATATATATATATATATATATATATATATGTATATATATATATATATATATATATATATATATATATATATATATATATATATATATATATATATATATATGTATGCATAATTCTTTTTCATTTACATCTTATGTTACTCTGACAAAAGTTACAAAACTGATCATTATGATACTATTTTGAAATTCAACTCTTTTTGAGTTCGTATGAATAAGTTTGCCTTCGCGTGTATAAAGAAATCCTTCATGCCAGGAAGAACAGGAGGAGGAGGAAGGAGGGAGATGATAAGGTGATGGAAGGGTCTATGGAGAACTAGGAGACGAAGAAAACGGGAGGGAAGTCAGGAAGAACGAGAGGAAGAGGACGATTTCGATGCTGAAGGAGGAGGAGGAAAAAGAGAAGGAACAAAGGCAAGACGAGTAGAGAGAGAGAGAGAGAGAGAGAGAGAGAGAGAGAGAGAGAGAGAGAGAGAGAGAGAGAGAGAGAGAGAGAGAGAGGGGACATTTCTCTAGCCTACGTATGAGAGATGTTATCCAGCACGACGACAATCACCACGACTCTGCCCTCCTGAAGGAGGAAGACCCTTCCCTCCACTAGGTTCTTAAGGGCTTAGGGTGTCTGAGCACCTTCGCCATCACCTCGAACCTCGTCTCTCGTACGCAGTGCGTCATCCCAAACAATACATAATAAGCAATAACTCAGTGAAGATGGGTAATTTCCCCCCCTTGTGATGAACACGAGAGAGACGTTATCATCAAATGCCATCTGCCCCGCCGGTCGCAAACCACACGCCACTAGCTTCCTCCTCCTCCTCGTCCTCCTCCTCTAACCCACTCCAAGCAGGGGGATCTTCCTTCACAACGCCTGATAAGCACATACAGACGAACGATCTGGGAGGAGGAAAGAAAGAAGAAAAAAAAAAAGGAAAATCGGTGTATCATGAAAACGAATACATATATATTTTCTAAAGCAAAATGATCGCCTCGTGAGCGACGGCAGCGACTCCTACACATCGGAGACAACTTCACTTCGCTCGAGCGCGAGGTCATTAGAGCCTATTAAGCGCCGGTCTTTGTTAGCAGTTGTAAAAATAAAGGAATTAGCGGTAACCCCACGAAGCAGCAACGAGCTGTGAGGAAGAACGAAGGGTTGGAGGTCTTATGCCTTAAACACCCAGCGCGCACACTTGATCAAGATGAGGGGCGCCCATCCCACGGAGGAATTCCGTGAAATTCTCCCCCCCAAACCCCCTCGTCTTTTCACATGAGGATCGAGCCGAGCAGAAGCTCAGGGAGGCTGGAAAACCTGCTGGAAAACCTGACTGTGTCTCGTCTGGTCCTTTATGAGACGTTGTGTCCAGCAAAGCCTTTAAAGCTACAAGCCTTTATCCTGACGCATGTCCGTAACTGCGTAATGTACTTGGTACTTTATACGCGTACAGGTCCTTTATCTTAAGAACCTAAGGGAAGGAAAAGACTAATGGTAGTATGACTATTAGCAACAGAGACTTATTACACGAACAGGCCGAGTGTTAACAAGGTCATTGTGTGTGAGTATGAGCAATTACCTGCTTGTAATTAACACTTTTTGTGTACTGGACGAGGAGTTGTGCACTCGTAAGACCCCATATTTTGAACTTTCTTATAATCATACACCTTTCTTAACTTCCTTATGCGGTCCACACTCACTATCTTATGTAAGTAGGAGTGTGTGTGTGTGAGTGTGTGTGAGTGTGTGTGTGTGTGTGTGTGTGTGTGTGTGTGTGTGTGTGTGTGTGTGTGTACTCCTCACACGAAGAGACCAATCAAATACCAGGTTCTACAGCAGTTACAACAATGAACTATAACCGGCAGTGAACCACACCTACAACCACCACCATAGGTGTTGTAGGCAATGTGAGTCGGCGGCCATCAGCCAGGTCATCTTCCACTTCCTCGATGATCATTCTACCCAGATTCCGCGTCAGTACAGTGCTATCATGCTTAATCGCGCCGTAAGGTTTCGTCTGTACCGCTCTGGACGTGGGAACGTTGACTATACGTGCGTGCGAGAGGAAGGGGGTTCACCATGACGTATCCTCGGCCACAAACGGGTAACGGGAGGGTCTTATTACCAGCGAACTGCAGCGGTCGTGTCGTATTTCTCCTGAGAGTGACACGCATTACTTAAGATAAAAAAGAAATAATTATTAGAGGGGGGGAGGGGAATTTATTCCAGCCCCCTCGGTCATGCTGGCCTCCAGGATAACGAACTGATAACGAATAACGACGGTGACGTAAAACAACCCCCTCATCTTTTACGAGACATCACGGAGCTTTACCGTCATTTATCATAGGGTAAACTATCATACGCGTCTCTAGTTCAGAATCACTCATACATAGCAAATGGTCAATACTCCATTATCGCACTCCATAGGTCAAGATCGGCTCACTATGAGCGGGTGATTTATCTCGGGCGCTGGGCAGAGCGACAGGGGGCAAGACTCTACCCTACCATGGGATGAGCACATCGAGCGCGATGGCTTTACAGTGAGGAGGTTTCTTTCCTCAACAGCTGCAGTTGGAGGACGCTGCCGTAACTCCTGGATGTGTGGTTTACTTGTGTCCACTCCTGCTGGGAGGGAAAGTAAGGGCCTTATAGAAGGTGTCCCTTGATCCTCGACAGTCCCTGGCTGCCCTGAGTTAGTAGCCTTTTTTTTTTTTTGGGGGGGGGGGGGGGGGGAGGTTGAAGCAAGGCCCCGATGCCCCGAAGCTCAAGCTTGTTTTCAGGGCTCGGCCTTTACTGCCAGCCCATCCCTCAATAACCACGAGGAGGGGAGAGTTGGGGGCGGTTGGGTGGGTGGGTGCTAGAGGTGAAACACCACCCGATTGTTTAATAATATCCGTCTTATCACATACTCAAGCCTGGGGGAGGGCTGACTCCCGACATGCTCAATAACCAGCATAAACATCACACGAGAGACGCTGGCTCCCACCCTCCAGCCTGATGCATCGCCCGCTAAACTATTTCCGTGCTTTTAATTACGGCCGAAACTCGAAATTCAATTAAACAAAAGGAGGCCCAAGACCGTGCGGTAACCTTTGAAGCGGCAGCGGACTTGGGCCATAGATCAAGCGGGTGCCGGAGAGGAGGAGGCGCTGCCCATGGCTTCCCCACACCCACAAACCCCCCAACCTTCGTTAAGTTGGCCCACACAGCGTCCGCCGTGAGCAAGCCCCCGGCCGCTGCTCCTTCCCCCTCCCCTAGTTGATTTATTGTGAGTTGTGACTAACTATACGCCAAGCGAAAGGTGGTTAGTTGATTACTTTTCTCTTTATTAATGAACGGAGAGGCGTGTTAATGTGTGTGATTTTACGGTGGCTCTCAAGACGACCGCTTAAACACTCTAGTGTAGGAGGCCCACTTGCATCGACTTCCCCCCCCACTGGATCGTTAACCAGGTATTAGTTAATGGTATTTGAAAGATGTCGTTACAATGTCTCTTATTTTTTTTAGATGACGGCGGAACGACCTAGATTTTCGTACACACACGAAAATTAGGAGATGTACGAGCAACCCAAAGTCGTACAGTCTCTAAAAAAAAGGACATTAAGCAATCCTATTCACGTAGTCACAAGAAAAATCATTACCTTATGATGACAAAAACAAACTCATCCTTTCACGTCTATAGAGTAATCTTAAAGGTCAAAACTCGTTAGCGTGAGGGACTCTTAGTATAATGAAGTAAAAAAAAAAGGGGGACAGTCAAATGCTAGATCATTGTTTCTGTAATTAGCCAGCTGGCTGTCGAAACGCGGACACCTCGGCATGTTTCTTCGACTACTTAAGGACCCTGTCGCATCGGTGAATAGGTCATAAACCGCACTGCGGCCAAATTAAAAACACAGCAACATTACGATGTATCCCCGCTATTCGTTTGTAAGCTCCGAAACGACAGAAAAGGGGTTGTGTGAACCACAGGGCTTGGCTTAAAAAGTCTCGAACCTAACACGAGGCTTTGCTTAAAAGTCTTGAAGCCAAGTGGATGCTAGACTTTCGGAAGAAGGAGGAGGGTGAGCTTGAGGCGTATCAGTAGGTGCTGACACGAGAGGGAAACAGAAAGACCAGACAGCGAGGACTGGCAGATGAAGCGGCACGGAGGGAGGGGGTTTCGGGTTATACAGACCGTGGTCGACAACAGTGGGAAATGGTTTATGTTCGGGCTACCTGAAGCCGCTGCTGCGGCGGCAGAGGCGGCGGCATAATGAGACCCCGAGCGGCCTGGCGGGAGCCTTGTTCTTACGTCTATGATCATATCAATTCATTACTCCAACGTGTTACGAGACGTATGACTGAAGACGTTCATGACGGTCGAGCCATGACCGTGACGATACGCACACACTAATTATATATATATATATATATATATATATATATATATATATATATATATATATATATATATATATATATATATATATATACATATATATATATATATATATATATATATATATATATATATATATATATATATATATATATATATATATATATATACATATATATATATATATATATATATATATATATATATATATATATATATATATATATATATATATATATATATATATATATATATATATATATGTAGATCCCTATGAGTCCAAGGGGAAAATGAAACACGATAAGTTCCTAAGTGCACTTTCGTGTTATAATTACATCATCAGGGGAGACACAAGAGGGAAATATAAGTCAGTTGATATATATATATATATATATATATATATATATATATATATATATATATATATATATATATATATATATATATATATATACGTATGCATTAAACTTGCCTCCCGTAACATAAACAGAAAGCAGACAGGGACGGAAAATGGAACAATACAGGTACCTTTTTAGGATTATTATCTAAATACTAATGCATTCAAGTCTATCCACGTACTGCTGAGGCGCCCCCTTAAGGCCGACAGCAACAAGGAGCAAGACAGTCACGCATCTAGATATACTATGTGTCGCTACAGACGGCAAACTGACCTTAATTGCATTCCGTGTCGCAATACGGGAGTAACTCCTTTATTTTTGAAAGGAAAAATGTGCTCTGATGTCCCGTCAATTTACACCGCGTTTTACCATCGAACGAAAGTCCTGTGTTACGCGCTCTATCCCTTCGAATGTCCTCCTATATACAAATAAGTGATGCCTCTGAGCTTTAAATAAAACACAGACTAGAAAATACAAAGACGGTCAGTATTCTACTAAACAAACACAACAACAACAACAACAACAACAACAACAACAACAACAACAATAAACACAACACCACCAGCACTGTAGGAGTGTTGGCACCCCCGTCATTCTTCACTTTCCCTCATGACCCCAGACGAACACACTCACGCACGGCTCCAGTCGTTGTATCGAATCATGCACAGTGATCAAGAAGATCAACGGCTCCAGGATCGAACCTAGCGGCAGCACCACTGGTGACCCCCCCCCACACCCCACCAACCCCAACCCCACCAACCCCAACCCATTTCTTTACATCCGTCGAGACCTTGATCATCATCCACAAACATATTTACGTATCATTCCAGTCCCTCTGGCAAGTCATTTCCATTTATTCACAGACAAAAGAATTGATATATATATATATATATATATATATATATATATATATATATATATATATATATATATATATATATATAATTACATCATATTGAGTTGGACTCTATATAATTCTCCTAGCTCACCTTACCTGAACAACGGTCTTCTTCTCTCCTAACCACACCAACGAACAAGATAAACTCATGAAAGATAACTACCTATCAAGCGTTGAAATTACCAACACCCATTTAGTTCAGCAGGGCTCATGACGGGAATCTACGCCGCAGACCACGTGATGCAGAACACCATGATGTGCTCAGTACCACATGCTACCCAGTACCACATGACTCTATACCACGTGAGGTTCAATACTACATGACTCTATACCACGTGAGGTTCAATACTACATGACTCTATACCACGTGATGTTCAATACTACATGACTCTATACCACGTGAGGTTCAATACTACATGACTCTATACCATGTGAGGTTCAATACTACATGACTCTATACCACGTGATGTTCAATACTACATGACTCTATACCACGTGAGGTTCAATACTACATGACTCTATACCACGTGATGTTCAATACTACATGACTCTATACCACGTGATGTTCAATACTACATGACTCTATACCACGTGAGGTTCAATACTACATGACTCTATACCATGTGAGGTTCAATACTACATGACTCTATACCATGTGAGGTTCAATACTACGTATCGCTCAGCACCACAACATGGCCAATACCACGCGATGTACGCTGCAACATGATGCTCATTAACACATCCTCCGTAGAGCCACACTGAGTTTCAACGTGCGAGGCTTACGTCTGGCTGCTGCTTCCTACAGTTTCTATGTGAAAATCGGCCATTCGAGGATTGGCCGTTATGATGTCTCCATCTTCCACCAGTCAACTAAGCCGTGGAATTGTCTCCTCTCCTTCCTTTCGTCTTTCCCTCTTCCAATCTACCTTGATGGGAGAGATCTACAATCACAATTAGATTCCATATCAACTTTGACTTTCTTTTCCTCACACTTTCGTCCTTTCACAAGACATGACCTCTGGCTAGGACGTGCACTACCCGCGTCACGTCCATCATGATAAAAGAATACTGTTGCTCAGTACCACGTCCTGCTCAGCACACCGAGTGATATCACATTAATACTTAGTATCAAGTGATGCTTAACACCAGTGTGTGTGTGTGTGTGAGAGAGAGAGAGAGAGAGAGAGAGAGAGAGAGAGAGAGAGAGAGAGAGAGAGAGAGAGAGAGAGAGAGAGAGAGACCCAGCATCACCAAGCAGCCAAATGGTCGAGGACACAACATATTGCCGATGGTAGAGCGTGACGTCACCTGCGCCTCCCGCCAGTTAAATGGTCCTATTGTTTTCCTGGGCCGCGTGGGGAAGTCCCCCTAACCTTGAACAACCGCCCATCCCCCCCTCCCCCTCCCTCCCTCCCTCCCCCCATCACAGTCCCAACAGGTACACCCCCCCCCCCGCCCCGTGAAATGATAAATATTCACCAGTTTATTACCGACCTTGAAATGTCTATTATGATATTCAGATTCAAATGGAATACATTTACTCGTTTATGTGTTGAATCTGTTGTTACACTGGATTTAGTCATCTGTTCCTGCTGCTCTCCCCACCACCAGAGGCGGTCAAGAACAAAGAAATCATGAATGCTGTAGATGTTTAAATGTTAGCGATCATTAATTAAGTGGAATTCTAATTGAATAGAATTGAAAATTAAAATTCGGGGCTTTTTGAGATTTCCTTGCGTCGTGTGTACGTAAACAGGACATTAAAAATTCCAAGGCACTGCAGATGACAGACCATATTTGACACTTAACACATATCCAGACATTACGAAGACTCTGCTTCCTGGCCACCAGCGACAGCAAACCACAAGTAAGAATGAAGCAAAACTAACTTGGCATTAAAGTGAACCTCTACAAGATTACAGAGACCTGGGTACACCCCTGGCTGCAAGTTGCACAAGAGTGAAAATGTAAGCAAGAGAAACTTCACACATACAAACACACACACACACACACACACACACACACACACACATACCACACACGCACGTACACATTCACGTACAGACTGGCTGACTTGAAATATGTTATTAACACAGAAGCTCATCATGAGCACCGAAGAAAAGTTAATTAAGCCAGCCCACAAGAGCGCAGACGTATACGTCTAGTGCATGATGAATGAGACAGACGAGGGTTACAAATGACGGTACGACCAGACGCGCCTCTCTCTCCAGCGGTCGGCCACTACCAGCAGTATCTTCCACAGTTCCTGAAGAACACGTATCCCCTCTCGCCAAGCTAGTCGATGCCAGCAGCCTCAAGCCGAGGTGCTGAGGAGCATCGATCTCAACAATGGTCTTCTGGGGGTGACATCCAGACCAGCTGCGGCTCCAGGTATGATGGTTGTATCTTCACTATTGCTTCGAGTACTACTACTTCTGCTACTACTGCTGCTGGTGCTGCTACTACTGCCACTGCTGCTAAAACTACTACTTCTACTACCACTACTACTATTAAAGCTATTCTGCAGCTACTGCTGCTACTACATCATCATCCAATATCATCACCATGGCTATCATCCCTACAACCACCAGCATCACTATAACAACACAACCACAACTAACATCACCACCACTACTACAACCACCAGAGTTTTTCATGAAACAGTATATTGAACGGATGGGAAAATGAAGAACAAGACGATCACTTTTACGATCCGAGGTAACATTTGGGAAAGGAACTGCAAAGTGTAAAGTGTTATTTGCATTTCTTTTAGAAAGACTCGTAATATCATCTGTATAGAAATGAGAGCTCTCCAGGTGCAGCCAGCACAGGTTCGAATCCTGGTTGCGGTGGTCGGCCCACAGTCAACCCAGCTGTTCATCCTCTCCTAGGTATTGATCGACAAAATGGGTAGGTCCAGAGTTTATATATATATATATATATATATATATATATATATATATATATATATATATATATATATATATAATATATATATATATACATATATATATATGATTTATATATTCCTTATATACAGACCCGTAGCGGCGAAGAGTCGTATCAAAGTTTCCATCAACACAGGCCAACAATATGCCCATAACCCTTTATCATACACCGGCTCCCCAGAGGTTTGGGTTAATCGGCTCATTTGCATAAGAGACTAAAGATGACTCGGACGAAAACCCGAGGCACGACAGGACGACTGGTCGTCCCTCGACGCAGACGACCACAAGCAGGTGGAGGAGGAGGAGGAGAAATGGCTCCGATCTCCCCCCCCCCCCCCTCCCCCCATGGTTGATGAAAAAATATAAAAGGCTTTACCAAAAGCCCTCGAAGGTTGAGGTGGTAAATGGCTTTTATTCAAAAGGTCTAAAGACGAGAACAACCCCGAGAAAATCGTATGGTAGTGGCTGGACCTCAAGGGATCTGTTCGATAGTACGCCTTGCGTGGCTCCCTCTCAAACGAGGACGACGGTACACGACGGTACAGCTATGTATAAAGCAGGTACAGTAGAGGTGTACCCTACCTACTCTCCGTGATCCTTCATCTCCTAGTTTTACAAGCAAGTGCACCGTGATGGGAAATATGAATTAGGTTACCTTACTCCTATCTCGAGAACGGTACGCACACGGTACAATGATATTTTTTGTGCCGTAATACATACCCGCCTGGTACCTTGGTAATGTCGGATACGGGGTGAGAGTAAGCTGTGGTACCGGGGCGTGGTACTGTGGTAAACGGAGCGTGGTAGAGAGGTACCCGGAGCGTGGTACTATAATACCCGGGATGTGGTATTGTGGTGGCCCCGGGAGTGGTACTGTAGTGCCCCGAGGGCATGGTACTGTAGCACCAAGAACTGGATACCGTGGTATCTTACCGCTTCAGCACGTCCTCCCCCACGTCTTTACCCATACTGCCAGTTGTGTGAGCGTGTTGCCTGTTTGAGTGTATCTGCTCACTGATACGTGACACACACACACACACACACACATACACACCCTATAGGCACGTGAGGCGAATCATCAGACAAGGTCCCCATCCTGAACAACTGATCCCTCACCTTCCTACATGACAAACCATTAGATTTTCGCTCCAGACTCGCTCATTCCCGACTGGCTGGGTGCGTCCGTCCGTCCGCTTGCTCCCCAGTACGTTGCTGAGCACAGCAATCATCCTCTGCATCAGCTACTCCGGCAGGGGGGCTTTCCCAGCAGCACGCAACAGCAGCATGCATGCATGCATGCATGAAAGCACGCAGCTGCGATATCGTCATGAGGAGCGAGGGATACGGTGAGACCACAACAGTGGGTGACCCCTGGTATAGGCCAGGCCAGATTATCGTTTATTTCAATCACTGTGGGGGCGCCCCGCCGTCTCCGTGGTATAGTTACGCTGGAGGAGGCCACCACCGATTATCTAATCACGTCACAATCCTTCAGGGGCATTTTTTTTTTCTCTCCCCTCAACGCTGCGGGGAGGAGAGGTTCGCCCGTCGCTACGGTTGATTTTAAACGACAATCCGCATGTCGGGGGAGGAAAAAAAAAATGAGAATTTAAAATGGCTCAGACGCGTCCGAGAATGGACGAGGCCATTGGGAATTACCTCTGGCTCAAGACGGCTGCTGCTGGTGGGTGGCTCCTCCCTCCTCCTCCTCCTCCTCCTCCTCCTCCTGCTACTCTTCCTCCTCCCTCCTACTCCTGATTGAAGGCTCAGGGAATCTTATGACGCACAGGGACGCTAAGGCTGAAGGACGCGAGCTTTCCAAACATACGACACAGAACCTCCAAAGAAAATTATAAACATAAAAAAAAAACCCAGATACGTTCCTCACACACCATCTGCTCAGTCACGGAGGACGGAGAGGCTTTCAAGCCGGCAAGGCAACTAACCCCCCACCGTAAACAACTTTTACCAACACTGCGGAGGCGAAGGGACGTTTGTTTGTCTGAGGAGACTTGCAAACACTGTTTTCCCCAGACAAAACTCAACCCCACCGTCGCCAGGCTGCTGACGCTCCACGCCGCAGCTGCTGGATATGTACGCCTCTGGACTACTGGTGTTCCCCGCCACATGCCTATCGTCGACAGCTGATCCTATCGACGCAACTGAAGGCGCATCTCTCATTTCTTTTTTTTTTTTTTGTTGGAGTGGGGACACATGAGGGGTGACACCAGCAACTGCATACGATGGCTTTTTTAGATTTTCTTTTGTATTCTTTTTTTTTTTTCCCCGTGAGTTCCTGCTCGAGCTGGTCGCCTTTATTTGTGAAACCAACGGACTCTCTCTCTCTCTCTCTCTCTCTCTCTCTCTCTCTCTCTCTCTCTCTCTCTCTCTCTCTCTCTCTCTCTCTCTCTCAGTTACAGGAGACTGTAGAGCCAGAGAGAGAGAGAGAGAGAGAGAGAGAGAGAGAGAGAGAGAGAGAGAGAGAGAGAGAGAGAGAGAGAGAGAGAGAGAACGCGGCGCGCGTCGGCGGAGGCGACTTGGGCATTAATTTGCTGTCGTCCGGCACAGAGTTCCTAACCTCTCACTGGCAACGATGTCTCCTTCCTGTCTCTGGCTGAAGGGGGACCGATCTGTGAACCCCCCACTACACAAAGACCACCCAGCTCATGTTAGGTGTGGAGGAACACGAACCTCACAGGTCATGATGGGGGGGAGGGGAGGGTACGACTCGACCTCACAGTTCATGTGGGGACGCGACCACACAGTGGGTCATGTGGAGGAGGGGGATGGCACACTAACACACAGTGGGTCATGTGGAGGAGGGGGATGGGACACTAACACACTAACACACATTTCATGTTGGGGGGGGAGGAGGGGATGACCCACGACCCCACAGGTCATGTGTGGGGACTCGACCTCACAGTTCATGTGGGGACTCAGCCACGTTTTTAATGTTGAGGAAGTCCTTCTCCCACCATGTTCCCCGAGCTGCCTTCGGCATGCAGTCGCGTACCTTCCACCCTCTCCATGCCGTCCTGTCTGTCATGATGTGCTGACGAAAACCATTAAGAGGAAACAATGTGATGATTAAAAAAGAAATTTTACTGTTCATCCCTCGTCCAGTTGAGACAATAACTTCTGCACCTACAGACCACCACGTCGACAGGGGGTAAAAGAATCATCAGATGGTACAAACAAATACATCAGTCTTTACTGAGTTGATAGCAGATAACTGGATCATATAACGGGGTCTTGCTTTATCATCTGTCAGGAAAATTTTGCCAGACGATGACGCACTTCAAGTACTGTGTCTCTCAAATACACCAACTGAGGCCGTCTCTGGAATGCACCAGCTGTGACACTTCCTGGAATCTACCAGCTCTGACGACCGCCCTTGGGGTACGTCTGCTGTGGTAGTCTCTGAAACACACCAACTGTGGCCCTCCCTGAAATACACCAGCGACGGCCGTCCCTGTAACACACCAGCTATGGCCGTTCCTGTAACACATCAGCTTTGGCCCTCCCTGGTCCTTGCAGTCACACGTACTCTCGCCTTACAAAGACAAGTACCTCATGAGCCACAAGTCTTCACACGACCGCCGAGGACTTACTTCATCCTTCGTGTTGAGCTGCATTCTGGGATCCCACTTCTTTCACCGGACGTTCCCACTGATGCACGGTGCAATTATGAGTAACTTCAATAACTCAAAACTGACGTAAACTTCCCTAAGCAACTGCTTTGCAAAGAATTTCAAAGAGCATGCAACCATCCCTTTTGTTTTAAGAAGAAATGGAAAGAAAAAAGATTCATGTTAGCATATATAGGATACAGTTTAAGAGAGAAAGAGAGAACTAATATATATATATATATATATATATATATATATATATATATATATATATATATATATATATATATATATATATATATATATACACACGTGAGTGTGAAAGAAATTTGTAATCCATGTTGCTTTAAAATGGAGTCACTGATGATTTACACAGTTTAGAAAGATTTACGGAAAAGTAATTGTAAATGAATTCATAAAGCTGGGTGTTTTTTTTTTCCCCCCTCTGCTAACATACAGTTTAGAAAAGATTTAAGAAGTGAGTGTAGGTGATTACAAAGTTTTTCTTTTTTTTTTTTTTAAAGCTGGATACGTTACACCGTTTAAGATCACACAGGTGTAAAAAGGTGTTTACAGAGTGTTTTACGAAGTCAGGACCATTACACTCGTCCTCCATGAATCATTACCCGTTCTGAATCACCGACACACCCCTTTTTTTGTAAACATGCTCGCATCGGAAGAAGTAAAAAAAGAAAAAAAAAATCACATAATCTCTGTAAGGCATCTTTTAAAGCAAGATATTATCGAAAGAGGCAAGAAATGAATGAATAAATGAATAGATTAATGAACAAATGCCAAAAGGAACGAACAGACAGACCACTACTGGTGGAGCATACTGTGAGCACGACCAAACGCAATACTGAGAAGGCAGAACGCTGCTATGTAGTGAGGAGGAGGAGCAGCAGCAAGAGGAGGAGGAGGAGGAAGAGGAAGTGGAGGGAGAGGAAGACGAGGAAGAGGAGAAGACGGAGGAGGAGGAGGAGGAGTAGGAAAAAAAAAACGCTTCCTTTCCTAACGATCACCAGTTAGGGAACACGGTGGCCCCCCACACTTGTAATAGCACAGATAAATTTGGACTAATAACACTCGCATTATGAACACTAGCCACCACCACCACCACACCCAACCACAACCCCATCACACTTAGGACAAATTGTACATAATCGATGTGTTTTTCTTCTCTTCCACGGGGGGGAAGGGAAAAGAAAGAAAACAGGGCCATATAATTGTTCTTCTGGTCTTTGTTGCCATGTGATTAATTTGTGTTCCTTGGTGGAGGATGGGAGGGTTTCAAATGAGTTGGTGAGCATCATTACCACAGAAATGATCTTGAAAGCAAAAGGTCTGTGGCGGCATTAAGTTCACAGCCCCCTCCTTCCCCGCTCCCCACATCTTCCCTTCCGGCCTGGTAACATTGGGGTCCCTCCTCAGGTTTCTGTCGTACGAGAAGGAGGCGAGAGTGGAGGTTGACACACCCTCTGTGTGAGCCTGGAGTATACACCGATCCCCACAGCGATGGTGCATCGCATCGCATCGCTGCCGGTGCGCTGATAATGGTGACATTGGAGGTGGTGTCACTCACTTACATGGTGTGGTATGGTCATTATGAGTAAAAAAAAAAAAATAGGATAATAGGTAGGAGGGAATACGACGGAATATATAAATAATGCAGCAGCCAGTTGGGTCTCCCTTTCGAGGTTGTTTGTGACCGTGAGAGGAATCAGAAACGTAGCCCTGACTGTGGTGAACATAGAAAAGGAAAACAGATGTCTAACGGAGAAACACTTGTACACATTGTGTGTTATGACGGAGGCTGTGAATAATGTCATCTGTGGATCTGAGGCGAAATATATGTCAGTTTCAGTCTTATACGTGTCTATGGTGTTTAATTTGAACTCCTCTTATTGGTAAAGCAGCTCGCCGATGTTTTGTCTATCCTGCCTATGTTTATTCTTCAAGTGACCCGAACAAAATATTCAAGATGGGGAAGCACCAGTGAACTGGTGTAAGTGTTCTAGATTTGGATTCGAATGCTGTACATATGAGGTCTAGAGATCTTTTAGCCATGTATTTACCGCTTCTACGCGCTGGTTACATGGTTTTAGATCACTGAAGACTATCACGCCTGCGTCCCTTTCCTAACTAACCTCTTATAACTCAACAGGATTCACACTGGGGCTTCCATTTTACTACCGAGGGGAGAGACTCTGCATTTTGAAATTAATCAGCCACCCTATGACCCAAAAATATCAGTCTATGTCAGTTTGGAACTCCAGACGTACAATATCTAATGTAGCTTTATTTCCTGACCTTGTATCACCTTCGAGTTTTCATATATCTTACAACGAAGCCTTAGTATCAATGCCAGTAGCAGGAATGAGAAAGAGAACAGGTCCCAGGATTAATCCCTGTGGCACGCCACTTGCTACGACTGACCATTCTGAGGAATGATCGTCAATCACTATTCTATGTTTAGGACCACAGCCAAATTTTCAAACCACCGAAGTCCAGCACCATCTATAGTACAGATGGTGCTGGACTTTTGCTAGTAATCTTTGCTGAGGGACATTAACGAATACTATTACAGACGATATCGAACCGTCTTTACTTTCATCCTTCATCATACGTGTTCATTATAACATAAAAAAAGAAATCATGGAACTTTGTCAAACGAAAGACTACGTTTAAAACTGCGGCAGGAATCGTTGTTTGTAGAGGGTTTTAATGATGGTGGTGGTGATGGTGGGGATAACAGCGGTGGTAGTGGTGGGGATAACAGTGGTGGTAGTGGTGGCGATAAGACCGGTGATGATGGTGGCGATAACAGTGGTAGTGGTGGGGGTGGCACTGGTGGGGATAACAGTGGCGGAGGTGGTGGTGGTGGTGGTGGTGGCAAGTGTTTTTCCAGTGCCATTATCTTCAACGTCAGACGCTTATCATTATTATCACCAGGTTAAGATAACAACTCCCTAACAAACCACAGGACCACTGGTCTTCCTCTTCTCCCACCCCTCCTCCCACCCACTCTTACAACACAGTACATAAGTACAACCATTACACGTGTCGTCAGGGGCGTGAACACACGTCTCTCATCCCGTACAGTAGTGCATGTACGCCCCACACGATTACAGATATCCGGTAATATTTACACGTCTTGGCAAGGGTGGTGTTACACACACACAGACACACACACACACACACACACACACACACACACACACATATACATATACCGGTACTTTTTTTCTCCAGGAGTAACAAGCACATAATTAGAGTCAGCGGTTGTAATAAAGCAAAAGATAATATAGTGAAAAAAAGTCTCAAGGTTTGTTGCGAGCCATAAATCTACTGTTGAATATACACCACTTTCCTCTGACAGAATTATTCATAACAAAACCTGAATTCTAATGCCGATAACTAATCAAATAATTAATCTCTAATCAACCTGACAATGGTCAAAGTAGATTAGATTAGACAAAGTCTGGTTTAGTATATCTTTCTCTAGTTTTGGGTAGGCCAATCATTTTCCTGTGCTGGGAAAAAAAAATGGCCCTTTACTTTTTTTTCCCCCTAATTCTGGGTAGGTCAATCATCTTCCTATACTAGAAAAAAAAAGGACCTCTTACGTTCCAATAATAGCCGCCAGAGGTCAGGGTCGCCACTCAGACCCTTGTACCGTTCTTGAGCACACGTAACTCTGGGCCATCATAGTCTTTCGGAAGTGCATTAAAGATGACGGTACGACCCACGAGCACGACGATACGACCCTCGAGCACAACGGTGCGACCCATGAGTTCGACGGCACGACCAATGAGCACGACGGTACGACCCTTTGAGCACGACGGTACGACCTTTGAACACGACGGTAGGCCCTCGAACGCGACGGTACCACCATTGAGCACAACGGCACGACCCTCAAGCACAACGGTACGACCCATGAATACGACGGTTCGACCCTTGCGTACGACGATACGACTCACGAGCACGACGGTACGACCCTTGAGCACAACATCACAACCCTACAAGGTATGATAACCAAAGGCCTTTGGCCTGATCCTTGGAAGTGTCGGGTCGAAGGCTATTAAACCTAAGGGTCGTCCAGTCACCCACTCAAGGGTCGTATCCCCACAGTCTTATGAGCCAGTTCCAACGACAACCCGGCAACAGCTGCTCTTCCAAAACCCCCCCAAAAAAAGAATGAGAGAAAATGAAAGAAAATATCAACCAAACTTTCATACGAAACCAGCGCATTGTAATCTCCTTCAAGCTGCTCCTGTATGTTGAAGACGAGACTGGCGTCAGTAACACACACAATAAACACGTATCCGTTACCGAACAAATCGTATCCTCTTAACCAGAAAGTAAAAAAAAAAAGGAAAAAGAAGAGCTGCAATTTCTCCTCATCATCACCGCCATTCACCCAGGCTCACCTGCTCAACGAATGACCGAAGAAAGAAACGCTCCCGTGTTTGCCAACGAAATCTACCCCGAGAGGCGAGTTCTGCTGGCGTCCATGATATCAACTAAAAAGAACCTGTTCTAATGAAATATGAGGTTGCCAAGTTGATGATGGCCAGGTCGAGTGGAGCGCAAGGTAATTCGAGGTAATTCACCTCTGGAGTGTACGGTAATTTACCTGTGTGAAGTGTAAGGTAACTTGATGTAATTCATCCGCGGAGTGTAAGGTCAATCAAGGTAATTCACCTGTGAAGTGTCGGTTAATTCGAGGTTATACACCTGTGGATGTAAGGTACTTCAAGTTAATTCACCAGTGGAGTGTAACGTAATCTAAGGTAATTTAGGCCGTGGGATGTAAGGTAATTCAAATGTGCAGAGTAATGTAATTCATATATAGAGTTTAAGGTAATCCAATGTAATTCACCCGTGTAGTGTAATGTAATTCAATGTAAATTCGCCTGTGGTGTGTAATGTAACTCAAGGTAATTCACCAGCGGAGTGTAAAGTAATTCAAGGTGATTCACCAAGGGAGGGCCACCGTGATTCAAAGTAACTCACCCGTGGAGTGGAAGGTAAAGTCAAGGTAACGCACTTCTTGAGTGCAGTGGAACTCAAGGTAATTCACCTGTGAGGTATAAGGTAATCCACACACAGGCCGTTCCCCATGAGGGTCCTCGGCACGGAACTTCCTTCTCACAGTTCTGTGATGCGCATCTGCGACGCGCATGTTCCTTGCTTTCGTGCCCCCAGCTCCGCCAATTTGCCACCACCCATAAAACACAGTCCTTTTTAATCTGGTCCATTTCAAGGTAATTAATGTCTTATCTTTGTGCTTGTACAAGCGGGTATTACCGCTCGCTTCCTGGCTCCTGCCGCCGCTAATGCCAGACAATTAGCGAGCGATGATGGTCTACCCCGCCCGACATCAATTACCCTTAATTACTTTTTACACATTCACCCCCTCAAGCAACCTCAGTGTCATTAGGGTCTATCCCCGGCCATTAAGGCTACCAAAAATCAACGCTACGCGGTAATTCCATCTCATTATTACGGGCTCTGGAGGTAAGAACACGAAAACAACAACAGTAATCAAAGATCTTCAAAAGTGGAAGGAATTAAAAAGTAACAATGCCTCTATCCCCTCCCCCACCTTCCACACCGTCGGCCACACTTCTTCCTCGACTGTAAAATTGATCCACCAACATTCCGAAGACAGTACGGCACAATCACCACCCACCCACCAAACGTCTGCACCGAGAACTAGAATGAACTGGTCCTCCACTTTCATCACTGAATACCTCTACTCGTACACACACACACACACACACACACACACACCACCACCACAGTCCAAGAGAGAGAGAGAGAGAGAGAGAGAAGAGAGAGAGAAGAGAGAGAGAGAGAGAGAGAGAGAGAGAGAGAGAGAGAGAGAGAGAGAGAGAGAGAGAGAGACCCCCACACCATCGACATCATCTTTGAAGTTATACCATAATAACTCGACATCCCAAAATGCTCATCAAACTTTTACACCTTTACTACAGGGATGCTTATCCCACCCTGTTGGGGAGTCTTCCAGGCCCCACCACCTGACCTTGCCGATCGGGGCGTGGCTCCCCCTCCTGACACACACACACACACACACACACACACACACACACGTGATTGGTATCGCACGCGTGGTGTAATGATTATAATTATAACCGCTGTCAATACTTCTTTCACACGCTGCCACACAATGTGTGGTGAAGGTTGGAGTGGTGTGTGTGTGTGTGTGTGTGTGTGTGTTGCGGGGTGAGTGGCGATTTGTGGCATTAGGTAGCGTTTGTGTGGTTACTAGCTGGTTGGCCGCTTGGCTGTTTGAACTTTAATTAAGCCTATCAACCGCTGTTAAGAGTCATTAAGGCCGACATAATGCGTCAAGCTGTTGACATCCGCTAATCGAAGGGAGAATCATATCTTGTAACACCTTCTTCAGATGTTGAGGATGAATCCAGGACCACATGCGCTCTCATTATGCATCATGTGGCCCGCGTGGCTTCTTCCGGCTTGAAAACATACTTCTTGAAGGGAGCGGATGCACCACACAACCACCGACCACAGACATTCTCAGACGGACACATGAATGATGGTCTGGAGTCCATATGAATGATGATTCCAGACTTATGAATAATGGTCTAGCCTTATGAATGACGGCCGAGGCTCGTGAATGACGGGACTGGATCAACGATGATTGATGACCTGGACTCGAAAAGTCTCAATAGAAGAACCTCTGTCGTTACTTCCACTTTTGCGACAGCTACGGTCCGTACTCTCCACTTGCGACGGCAGTACGTCCTTGCCAGCAACCTCCCTGGTAACGTCACATTTCCGGGGAAATCGTAATACACACTACGCTCCCTCCCTCTTCCTCCCCATCCCCATCAACAATTAGCATCCTTATTTATATCTATATTCCTAATGGTCATGTAATAAGCAACTCCACCCTCCCAGGCAGCTCTACCCTCCCAGACAGCTCCACCCTCCCAGACAGCTCTACCCTCCCAGGCAGCTCTACCCTCCCACACAGCTCTACTCTCCCAGGGAGCTTGGGTGAGGATTGACGGAGATCAACAACATGGGGACAATATTTTTTCTCCATACTATTCGCCATTTCCCGCGTTAGCGAGGTAGCGTTAAGAACAGAGGACTGAGCCTTTGAGGGAATATCCTCACTTGGCCCCCTTCTCTGTTCTGGGGACAATATATATATATATATATATATATATATATATATATATATATATATATATATATATATATATATATATATATATACTCAGATTTCACGAGCGCTACCAGCGAGCACAACCAGCCCCTGGTAATGCCCGCGGCAGGGATAATTTCTGCACGGGTTGTTAGCGCATAAAGAAGAATCACACATCAAAACGTCTCGTACACTACAAATGATTATCCGCGCAAGTCACACTACCGCAAGAATTTATCGCAGGAAGGTGTGTAGGAAGTTATATTTATGATGGAAATGGAGGATTCTGAATGCGATTCCAGAATAACAAGAACCTCAGAAATGTGTGTGTGTGCAGGTAGCGGGTAACGCTGGTAACAAGGAGGGTGTAACAGGCAGGAATGGCACAATGGAGTGTGTTTTCCTGTGGGACCATCACACTCCTGGGTCCTGAGTGTGAGGGGCGGGTAAACACACTCACATATTGGTCCAGTGGCTGGATGTGCAGTCTTATGTGATCACATGTACGTAAAAGATATACAAATATATGGACATATAAGCAAACGTTCTAGTATATGCATGTACATACGTATATATATATGTACAGGTGTAAGTGTATGTACTAGAAAATGTCTATACAAGGCACGACCCCATCGTAACCGACGGGTCGTACCGTCCCTCTATCTAGGGACGCCGTACCGCCGTGCTCACAGGTCATATCCAGCCGTGCCCGCCCCTGGCCCAGACCTTCTTCCCTGACGCCACACGTCGCCTCTGACTACAGAGACAAACATGTCCGGAACGTTTAGCATTAAACACGCGCCTCCCTTAAATGGAAAGCAGCTCGCAGCCAGGCTAGACGCCTCCCTCCCACGTCCCTCCGAGCCTGAGGCACGAGGATGAGGGTGGGACACTGCGTTATGGGTGAGGGTGGGACATTGTATTATGCGCTGAGACATTCTGTTAATGGTCAGGAGATATTTTGGTACGGCTGAGAGTAAGACACTGTGGTGGTAGGACATTGTGTTGTGGGTGGGGACACTGGTATAATGGCTGAGGGACGTTTCGATCTGATTGAAGATACTATCTTGTATGCCTGGGACGCTGGGTTATGGACCCGGATGGGACACTGTGTTTCGACTGTAACAATGTGCCATGGATGAGGGTGGGACACTGGGATGTGACCGGGACAGGGAGGCGCGTTCCCTCCGGTGTGGCGGTGTGTGCGTGTCACTGTACAGCCGCAACGCTGGCGTTGTAAACTCACGGTCATGATGCTGCCGGTAAGTAGATGATAGACAGACAAACAGACAGACAGAGATAGATAGGCAGATAGATAGATAAATAGACAGATAAATAGGTAGGCAGATAGGTAGAAAGACTAGTATCGAGAGAGATAAGACACAGGGATAGATAGAAAGAGAAAGACAGACAAACTCATCCTAAAAGCAAGCTAACTCGACTCTATTCAGGGCTCTGGCGATGTCTCAGTCTTAATGACACTGTCAACGGATCCCACGCAACACGTAAGCAGAGGCGACAATACTGGTACATACAGAACTGGATAATGACCAACAGTACATGTCCTCCTAATCTACGCCATTTTCGTTCGCGAAGTTCGAAGGCTATGGAGGTGTTTGGTCACGAGCGAGGGGGTGACAAGGAGTGTACAGGAATGATTCGAGAAATTTCAACAAGCACGTAGCTTGTTACTAAGGGTAGTTACGCCTTGAAAGCCTTGTAGAAACAGGCAAAACAAGTAAGACTGAATATCATTGGTCAAGGTGGCGTAGCTGGTTGCACCTACCAGGTCGTCAAAGACCAAGGGGAGGTCGTTTGAGGTCAAGTGGTCATGACACACGTCATGAAAAAACCTCAAATTTCCTAAGGAGTTACCACCATAGGTCATACGGTGGTCATCGCGTGTCATTACAGGTCAATCAAGTGTCGTAAGTCTTAAGAGGTCATCTCGGTTTAATGTAAAGGTGATCATAGGTCACTGTGCGGCATCCCAGGTCACAAGGGCTTATCAGGTCCTGGTGGGGGTCAATGCAAGTCAACAGACCCCACCAAGACGTCAGAGGTCATCATCACAGGTCAGGAAGACGCAGCAAAGGGATCTAAGAGGTCACCCCAGGTCACGAGGAATCAGTCCCAGGACAAAAGCAATACCCAGAATGTTACACATAGAATCATATTAGAAATCATATCTCCGAATTATTATATTCAATGTTCACAATATCTTTACAATCTTCAGTACATTCTCCGTTCCTGATCGCCAGCCATATACGCCTTCCTGTGACATCACGCCTCCAGGTCCATATCTAGGTTCCTACGCCCTTATATTGGTCTCTACGGCCCCACGCCCACGATCGGCCCCAAGCTCCGCCCGTCCGCCCCTCTCTCTCTCTCACGGATCACCGACCTGCACCGTGGTTCCGAGACGATCGAAGCGCGTGTCGGACCTTCCAGGAAAGGCTTCGTCAGCTAGACCACAACCGTGGGTGGGGTTCACGGTGTCGCCAAGGGGAGAACGAACCATGAAGCGTGTTTCGAGGAGAGAGAGAGAGAGAGAGAGAGAGAGAGAGAGAGAGAGAGAGAGAGAGAGAGAGAGAGAGAGAACTAACTAAACTGGCGGCGTGACGGACGATGGCGTTGTGGCGAAGTGAGGATCTGCGACTGGACTGGACGATGGGTCGACAGGTGGCTGTGCACCGAGAGAGAGAGAGAGAGAGAGAGAGAGAGAGAGAGAGAGAGAGAGAGAGAGAGAGAGAGAGAGAGAGAGAGAGAGAGTGAGAGTGAGACGTTAGCACCTGCTGGTGACGGATTATGGTTCTTGCGATGCCCATTTTAGAACACCCGAACCAAGACACCGCCCTGGAGACGACGCCCATACACCTGCTGGCTCCGTCCACACACACACACACACACACACACACACACACACACACAAACAAACTTGTTGCAGTTACTTACCTCCTGCTTACAAAAGAAAAATATTAAAAGCATTAGATCTGAAAATTTCAAGGGACTCAATCAAATATATATATATATATATATATATATATATATATATATATATATATATATATATATATATATATATTATATATATCAAATTTCCTTCTCTTACATTCACAATGTTTTATCATGCATCTAATTGATCAAAACAAAAGAAAAAAATTATCTAATTTTCAAAATCCATTCAATCTTCAGGCCTCGTGCAAGACAACCAAACTGGCTACATATGAGCAGGAAATAATGAATTAAATTGAGTTAGTTTTTTTTATCAACCTCCTCTGTTTTACTGTCCTGCCACACTCGACCATCTGGTCGACATGGGAGGACAGACTCAGTCACGCCCACCTAAGCATCTCAGTCCACACCCACCCACACACACACACACACACACACACACACACACACACACACACACACACACACACACACACACACACTGACCTCTCAGCCACACCTGGGACATTTAAAATACCCTCTCGATGTTCTAAATTCTCGACGAGGGACAACATAAAAGACTGCACAGCAGAAAAGAAAAAAATACCTCACTCCGTAGTCAACTGATTCAGTGAACTGGCTCACAGGAAGGGAATAACGAATGGTATTGAACGAGGGAGCGTCTCTGGCCGGTCGCACGTGACAAGTGGGGTGCCACAAGGATCACTCCAGGGACCATGGAATTTTTTTTTCTATCATTTATATCATCGATCTAGAGACAGCAATCAACAGATGACTACCGAAATATGCCAGTGCACCAGGTTTCCCGTTATATGTTAGATTGTTCACATATACTCCTCTACATATCTACGTTACCACTACATTAACACCAATACTACCCCTCCCTCAATCAAGACCACACTAACCTTTCAATCACTCCCACACTAACCCTTCAATCACTCCCACACTAACCCTTCAATCAAGACCACACTAACCCTGCAATCACCCCCACACTAATCCTTCAATCACACCCACACTAACCCAAAATCACACCCGTACTAAACCTTAAATCATAGCCACACTAACCCTAAATCACGCCCGTACCAACCCTTAAATCACGCCCGTACTAACCCTTCAATCACGCCCGCACTGACCCTTCCATCACGCCCACACGTCACAACCACAATGACCACCCCCACCCCCACTCCCCTTGTCGCAGACCACCCTCAGGCCTCCGCCGAACACACGCCGCCAGCCACCACTTTGCTGTGGGAGGCGGGGAACGGGAAGACAACACCGTCAACACTGGCGCACACATACCTCCTCGATCTCCTCTCGGATCAGCGACTGGAGAGAGAGAGAGAGAGAGAGATAGACGGGGGGGAAGAAGAGGGGGGACAGCCCAAGAATCTCCAGCGAGTGAATGAATCGGTGCAGCGATGATCACGAATCACAGGAGGATTCACAGGAGAGATTCGTCGCTCGTAGATCAATAGGAGGACTTGTTTTGAGGTGAGTATTTAGCACGTCCGGGCTGTAGTACACGACTCCCGTTCTGCTGGACTTCGGGAATGATTCCCCTGGCGAGTCTTGCTCTTGTTTATTGTGACAGAGAAGACGAGACGTCGACATTACCGTCTGTTAACCCCAACAGACCACCGACCACGGCCCGTCTGTTCATACTAGCGAGGCAAGAGTCGGCGCAGCTCGGGGTGTTTTGAATTAACGAAGGAATCAATTAAGGCGGGGTGGAGGCGGCCAGCGCTCTCGTACTGGACTGATGAATGAGTCGGTCTTCTTATCCGAACATCAGTATTGAGGCTTGTTGCTTCCCGCTAACTGACAGTCGGGCCCGAGATATTACAGCAGCTTCTGGCCATATATTTCCCTCCTTGATTAGAACAAATATCATAATCACCCCGCGGCGCACACCCGAACAGTTTCGTTTATGTCTTCTGTCAATTTCCCCCGCCGACCTGAGTGATGGTTGCCAAAGGGTGAGGGTGGCGGTGGCAGTGGTAGTGGTGGTGTGTGTGTGTGTGTGTGTGTGTGTGTGTGTGTGTGTGTGTGTGTGTGTCTAGGATGCTCCAGTTCCTGCTACTGTGTTGTTGTTGCTGCTGCTGCTGCTGCTGTTCCTCGTGTTACGTGGTCGTCCTCTTGCCCTTCCCTCACACTCACTTGCAGTAATGGAACAACGCAGCCTGACGAACGAATTTGTTCTCCTCGACTTTTGCAAATGAATTTGTTCTTCCCAGGTCTCGAACAAGTTTCTTCCTCCGTGACTCTAGCGAATCTGTTCTCCTCGACTCTCTATCTGTCTATCATGATTTCCTGGTCGTTCTCCACGCACGATCGCTGTCCCCCACCTCCAGCCTCCCATCCCCTGTAGCAATCTGTTCCTCCGTAGGAAAATCTTGTGGGGGTCAACGAGATTGGCCTCCCTCTCCGGCACAGGGCATCGGTTCATTTCAAGTGATTCCACCCCACCCCCACCCAACCCCTCCTCTTGCATTCCACGGTACACCAGCCATCATCACCACGGGTTTAAGAATTACGACGTGCGTGCTTTATGTTAATCAATTCAATCAACTCTCGTACGTCAAGCGTGATTACCATAGTCAGGAGCCTAATCGGTATGGTGGGAGGCCATGGCTCATCCGCAAGCATAATGTCCACCCCGGGGATGGAGTCATAAACACCGACAACATAAGCAGGCCCTGGGAGAGAGAGAGAGAGAGAGGGGGGGAAAGAGAGCATCATAATAAAGACGACAGTAGGTTCTGATCCCACCAGCTGAAGGGTGGCGGACGTTAACACCCATTTTACACTACTTGATCCTTCAGATAAGGAGACGAACTATGGCCTCAGAGCGATAACATGAGCCCGCTACTGGCCTAGAGAAGAGCTGGGAACACGGTAGTCCATGCTGATGCCGGCTGGGAAAGGAAAAACTATGGTGCTTAAAGATAGCCCGTCCATTCTTGATGGTCGAGGGGAGGTTCGCTAGGGAGGCTTCCGTGGGTATTAAAGATTTTATATACCTGCTACCGGCTGGACCACAGCTGCAGGGGAGCCCCATCCCACACCATAATGGACCGATCCTCACCGCACTGCACGATGGACCAGTTCTTTTTCAAGCTGTGCTCTGCATCAGCCCTCACCACACACCACGGTGGACCAGCCCTCACCACACACCACGGTGGACCAGCCCTCACCACACACCACGGTGGACCAGCCCTCACCACACACCACAGCGGACCAGCCCTCACCACACACCACGGTGGACCAGCCCTCACTGCACACCACGGTGGACCAGCCTTCACCACACACCACGGTGGACCAGCCCTCACCACACACCACAGTGGACCAGCCCTCACCACACACCACGGTGGACCAGCCCTCACCACACACCACGGTGGACCAGCCCTCACCACACACCACGGTGGACCAGCCCTCACCACACACCACGGTGGACCAGCCCTCACCACACACCACAGTGGGCAAGCCCTCAGCACACAACATTCATGAAGCATCAGTCCCACATCAAAACATTCAACCACGGTCGTAACTCAGTCTCACACAGCAGAAATAACATCACCAGTTAACTCTGTGTTCATCTGAGGTGTTGTTTTGTTGGCTGAAGGACCAGTGACATGGATAGATGTACGAACACAGGAGATAACTGGATAACTGATGCACTGCCTAATTATCTTAGCTGGATGGTTGAGGAGAGTTTTGAAAATTATCGGGCCAGAAAGCTTAATTTGCATTTATCTACTTACAGTTAAATGCCTATTTAAGCTTATGAAGAAGTAAGTTTTTTACATCCAACAAAAAGGAGTTCTGTCTCCCACCAACACACCCGCCGTATGCCACATCACTCCGCCCGCATCTGCTACACGCCCAATGCCACATCAACTGAAGTGTTTTCTCACATCCATCTTGGGCCCTTCTCTCTCTCTCTCTCTCTCTCTCTCTCTCTCTCTCTCTCTCTCTCTCTCTCTCTCTCTCTCTCTCTCTCTCTCTCTCTCCCCAGCCTACTTATCGCCTTCAAGATGTGGTCAACCCTAACTTCACTAAAACACCTGAGGAGTTTGGAGGTAGGCAGATACCCACATCACCGTCTCAACCTCCTCTCTACTGGCTGCGACCAGACGTGCACAGTATCGCTTGTGTTTGTCCCTACGTCAGTCGGTGCTTTCACACGCACCTCTTCAGCAGGAGCGCCAACCTTTCTTCAGCAGGAGCGCCATCCTTTCTTCAGCAGGAGCGCCGCCTCCGTGTTTGCGTCCAAGAGCTGAAAGCGTGCGACTCTCCAAACACGTTCGCCCGGCACGCATTTTGAAACGTCCTGGGTAAGCCGTGGAGATGGCTGTGGGGCCTGGTTGTGGATAAGGGAGGTGTGGTTTCCGTGCACTACACATGACAGCTAGAGAATGGATGTGCGCGGATGCGCCCTTTCTTCGTCTGTTCCTGGCGCTAACGGGCAACAGTGATCAAGTATGAAAAATCACATTATCATATATACATATATATATATATATATATATATATATATATATATATATATATATATATATATATATATATATATATATATATATATATATATATATATATATGTGTGTGTGTGTGTGTGTGTGTGTGTGTGTGTGTGTTGTGATGAGTAACCACAGGTGAGAGTCTTTGAACTCAAAAGCTCTCACCTACGTTTCCTCACCATCCATATTCACATTTATCTGTCGTGATAAATTATTCACACACACACACACACACACACACACACACACACACACACACACACCCTTGGGTGTCACTCATGAAGTTAAGTTCTTGGCAATAAAAACAAGTGAAGTAACACTCTGGCATTTTCGAAAACACCATTTTTGTAGGCGAGAACACAGATCGGGGCCTTTGATACCCTCTCCAGCCAACAAATACTCATATATATATATATATATATACATATATATATATATATATATATATATATATATATATATATATATATATATATATATATAAATATATATATATATATATATATATATATATATATATATATATATATATATATATATATATATATATATACGAACAAAGTGCATATGAAAGCGTACCTTCATAGAACATACAAACCTCCAACAGCCAGGATCGAACCCGGGACCCCTGTGCAATATATATATATATATATATATATATATATATATATATATATATATATATATATATATATATATATATATATATATATATATATATGTGTGTGTGTGTGTG
>NC_092243.1:4095000-4155000 GCF_036320965.1 Panulirus ornatus | reverse complement strand
AGAATGCCATAAAGGCATTAGTGCAGCCGCTGCCTGCCGACCCGAGCAATTTGTTTGGATGGTAAGTGCATCCTTTTATGCGTCACTAAAAACTGTGCCCAGTTTCCTTGTTTGAGGAAGCGGAACAGGTGGTTCGCATTCTGCAGACTTTATGGCAGGATCCTTTTTGGCTGGGCGTTTTGCTTCCCCCACGCGTGGAATGCTGGGCTTTTTGCAGGCAACGCCGTCCCCTCTGCGTGGCTAAAGCATCCCTCAAAAGCCCACGATGACTGGGAAGATAATACCGACTTGGCCAGGTAAAGTAAAGGCCAAGCATGGTATGTATTCGGATGACATCGTCGCTGGGTATGGTCGCCACCAAACGTCACCGAGAGCTAGGTAACATCGTCGCCAGGTAACCTGACAGCCAAGCATCGCCTTTAGCTAAGTAACGCCGTGTAACGCTAGGTATCGCGGCGTCTAAGGTACAGTCACGACTGGTCATCGTCACAGGCATTATCTACACCTGTCCAGGAAGCAAGTTAGGCGACATCTCATGCCTGTCTAGATCAGCGTCGCAGTCTCAAAGCCGTCAGTAGACGATCAGAATGAGCCATAACCTTCGTCAAACCCTCAAATCAAACGCGAGACAGACGCCTGTCAATCTATGGAGATCGAACCCTACCATTTTAAGAAATCGAAGCCTAAAATCATTTCGAACTTCACTGGCGTCTAAAACTCGGGAAAAACCTCTTACTATAGACAATGGCAAGGGGCCAAACTAATTCAGAATACAACACCTAAAAGATTGTCTACGTCTCCATCGTAAGTCTTGCGTCACCTCACAGGATGGAGCCTTAGGGAACTCACGAACCACAAGAGCTGCTTCGTTTCAACGGCTGACGAAAGCATCTTAGTGCTCCCGGGGTGACAACCATCTAAGCGATCATTTAGCGGTATGTCTTACTGCAGTGACGAGAAGGGATCACCTTTGAATATATTTTGCCACACAAGAGACCACGACAAACTCAAAATAATCTCAATATTCGACGTCCTTTAAACCTTTTAATCCCTGGAAACACCACTTTCGACAAACATATTCAAAAGCTCACAGTACAAGATACGCTACATTAAACCAGATTATCAGAAAACTCCAAAGTGTCGAGAGTGAAGCTGGCGAACACTACAGTCAGCGCATGTCCTCTGTACTCACGACTCCCTCACCGACACATTGCCTGTGGACGTCACACACCTTCTTCCTTCGTCGAGAAGCAGCAGCACCACCACCCGTGCCTCGCGTCGTACTATAGAATGAACAGACTGCATTTCTTATCCCAACTATGTGAACCATCCACGTCAATTTATATTCATGGCAGTATTTTACTGTTGTTCTGGTACTTCAACCCACGCTGGGGTCGAATACATAAAGAGCGGAGCATTCAATACTTTCTAGATATGTCCTCGGCGGCCCCGGCCATCTACAGAACGTTAATATGCCTCCAAGAACTGGAAAAACCACAACACTTTTGTGAAGTATGACCATCTACGCCTTTAGGTTCATGATGTATTTTCCAATGTATTTGCTAATGAAATCCTCCAACACATGTTAAATCGGGCGAGTGATAAAATGAGCCGAAATAGGTATCGCGATGGACGGAACAAGACTATGAACACTACAATGCAATCGTAACAGCAAGAATGAAGATATCAACGTATGTAACATAATCATGTGGTTCCCTGAAATGAAACTATTGTGCTAATGGGGAGGGACACTCCAAGAGTGATTTTCTGGTCGTATAACTAGAGGCTTCCCAGGCGACAGTAGTAATGTTATCGGGTTTTAAAATAGGATGATCACTAAAACAAGGGGAGGGACCTTCCACTCTGATACTTTACGCTGGGTAAATAAGACACATAAAACCATGAGGGAAGGACTCCCTTCATACGGAGGAACCAGACGGACGAACAGACGCTCCAAAAGGAATAACCAGACACACTTGCTCAACGATCCTTCGAATCCACAAGTTGGCACGTTCCTCGACCACGACGGCACGTCCCTTGCGTAAGACTAGACTAAAAAGCTGACTTAAGTGTCGGACCAAGGGCCGCAGGCCATCAGTGCCCTTAGGTCGTAAAGCCACACTCTACTTCAACAAGCCCTTCCAATCCACTTCCTCCAAAATCGACAGACTGACACAACACACTGACTCACCACGAGCAATGCATTTGTCTCTACGGGTTTGCGGTCCACATTGCCGTCCCATGACTGTTACGGACAACATGTTAGAAGCAAGAGAGCCACCCACTTCTTAACAGAGTGAAACAACAGTGTATATACGTCTCTCTGGTTACGCTGCTGATACGTGAAGCAAAGGAAATGTTGCGGTCGCACCAGTGTAGTAGAATTCGACCCCCTCACACACGTACTCGAGACGGGGGGGGAGGGAGGGCCATGCCAGTGAAAAACTCCCGCACCATAAAGTACTCACAGGTAATTACACACACACACACACACACACACACACACACACACACACACACTCACGAAACTATCGTTAGGCAATGAGTAAACAACACTCACGCCACAAGGTCATTTACCCCCCCACCCACCTTTAATACACCCCCAAAACCCCTCAATCCTTTCCTCGTGGTCACCTTGATCGTTGTTCATCTCGGACCCCTGCACCTTATTTACGAGCCATATGTCGTCTTAACGTCGACCATATATCGTCTAAAGCAAGACCATACCTCATCCAAAATATCAATCATATATCGCCCTAACTGGGAGCCATCTATCACCTCCTCCACCGTGACCGTCCCGGGCCTGTGCACGCCAGTGATACTAAACCACACAAAGCTCGATCCTCGACGACGTATTGGCCATAAATTGCCTGGCCATCGACCATACTGGCTGGAACTCGCTCGAACCTCGACCATATTTGGTTAAATAACTCGCCCCTTACTTCGACCAATATCTCCGCCGGGACGTGCATCGCCCAAACATCGCCCAGTCTTCACTTGAAACATTGGTCGAATCCCTAGCCACTCCGAGCCCCAGGTTCGACCATATATATCGCCAGGCTGAGGAATCTGCCTCAGCTTCACATATAAGCGACCTGCGCGACTTTAACCTGGTCTTCGCAGGTCACAGGTCCATCATACAGGTAACGACGGGTCCAGGAAAGGGTAAAAACAACCTCCACATAACAAGCAACATTTCCACAACATATCCACAACATACCACCAATCTATCAACATCTTCAAACACAACCTCTCAAGCCGCACGCGCGCCTGCGCAACACTCCTAGACCCACAGGTCAACAACACGACCAGACGACGTGACACATAACCAACATAACACAACATTTCCACACAACACGTTCACAAGCAGCAGGCTACACGTCACCGGCGCACGTGCGTCCAGAAACACGTCAACCGCGAATCCATAACACATTCATAGCACGTCCTTCACAATTGTGAAATATATACACCACAACGCCCACGTGAAAGAAAAGGTATCCACAACGTCAAACCAACAACAACAACAACAACACACACACACACACACACACACACACACACACACACACACACACACGTCAACAACGCGACCAAATCGCGTCTCGAACATGTCTGCGACAAAGTTGCGAACTGTCACCACTTCTCCCAGCCACCCCCGCGGCCGGGCATCGGAGCAGTCCCGGGGTACACCTGTTCATCATCACGCGGTCTCCCGTCCTCAAGGGCTGGAAGTTTAGAGCGAAAGGGTGAGGGCGGGGCGGAATGGGTGGGTAGGGGTGTATGCTGGTTGGTAGATCAAGCGAGGCTTTAAGGAAAGTGAGGGAGGGAGAGAAGGAGGAGGAGGAGGAGACGAAGACCAAAAAACGCACAATCACCACCAAAGCATAAATCGTTGCGGAATAAAAGGTAAATTGTAATTCACGGTGGGCTATTAAGTGTATTTTACTGCCGTCACATAATGGAAGGAATTGCTTAATTGTATATCTTTCACGCCATATATCACGTATAAGTATAGCGCACATCACCAATCATCTATACCGGTACGAACTCGGGAGGCTCCAAGAGTGCGTTTACTCGCACCCTTGAGCGCGTGAGGGGATGGGGAGGGGGGAAAGAGGCGTGCAAACTGCTGAGAGAGAGAGAGAGAGAGAGAGAGAGAGAGAGAGAGAGAGAGAGAGAGAGAGAGAGAGAGAGAGAGAGAGAAATGAACTGGACGAAAGGACAGGTCAGTGAAAAGAAAAAAAGAATGAAAAAAAAAAGATAGGTGGGGGATGTGAGCGACGGGTGATCTACAATGCTGGGTCAGAGGGGCAGCGGAAGCCAAAACACCCACCCCCTTACACATAAACACACACACACACACACACACACACACACACCTCGCAACAATAATGATATGGAAGAAGTATTTATGCCCCCATTATGTTGATAACAATGATACAGCCACACACACACACACACACACACACGACTGATGAACAAAATCTACGCACATAATATGGCATTGAAATACGACGATCGGAAGCAGGTGAGGATGAAGGGGGAGGTGGGAGTGGAGTGGGTCAGCATGATGGCAATGGTTGGGGCACCGCTTCTCTCTCTGTCTCTCTCTCTCTCTCTCTTCTCTCTCTCTCTCTCTCTCTCTCTCTCTCTCTCTCTCTCTCTCTCTCTCTCTCTCTCTCTCTCTCTCTCTCCCCCTCAACCCTCCTACCCACAGACTCTCTCTCTCTCTCTCTCCCCAACCCTCCTACCCACAGACTCTCTCTCTCTCTCTCCCTCCTACCCACAGACTCCTAAAGACGTCGCGCATTTAAAGCTCGGGCAAGGCGCTGATGCGCCTCGGGTGGTGACCATTGTGTCTCAGGTTTCTTTTGTTTGCAGGGAGAGCATGAGGATGATACTGTACTTGCCAGGCGTCATGACCCAGTACCTGGGAAGGTCTGACCTTCACAGTGATCTACGAAGAGTGATAAACACACCTTCCGCTGAAATTCAATCACATGGGTGGACAAAGGAGGGAGGTATATCGCTTTGTCTTCCCCAACTCTACCTTCTTATATTCGGGGCTGGAAGGGGTCGCGACAAAGTTCGACGCCGCGTCGCGTAAGACGGAGGAGTGCGACTCGAGGGCCTGTCGTTCTCGGGGGTCCTGGATCGTTTGTCTTACTCCAACCGTTGGGTGTAGTTAGTCCCGTGGCCGACCTCAATCTTGGGGGCTTTCGTGGGCTGGAACACCACCGACCTACCTACTCACCTACGACTGTCTACACCTGAGAGAGAGAGAGAGAGAGAGAGAGAGAGAGAGAGAGAGAGAGAGAGAGAGAGAGAGAGAGAGAGAGAGAGAGAGAGAGAGAGAGAGTTAGTTCTGTTTTATTCCAATTCTGTTTTACTGTGGTGTCTGACCAGCACATATGGTCTCTGCCCTACTCTGTATATCCTTTATCCCTACACGGTATGGTGTCTGCCCTTCTCTATATGGTCTCTGGCCTACCCCACGGTCTATCGCACTCACAATGGGTCTCTATCCTACTCTGTTGTATGGTGTGTGTGTCCTGATCAATACGTACCATTCCCTGGTCTATACCCCTCGTGCCCAGGTCGATACGGTCTCGTTCCCTACCCATAATGGTTCCTGCCCTCCTTCGTCAGGTAACAAGGGTCCGTGTGTTGGCAGAGAGACATGGCGGAACTAACATCACGTTAATCCGCACGGTCTCGACTGAACAACGCGGCTGTGTTTCTCCGGGGGCAAGTATCCGGGACGTGGGTAATTCGGTGACTGATCACGAGCAGGTCGAGACTCAGGAACACTCCTATTTGTCTTGTAGCCGCCTCATGACAAGTGTTGCGATCGTCCCAAGAACAATCTGTCCGAGCTGAAAAGGGAGAGGGGGGGAAGGGGGTCAATCTATGCACTTGGTATTGAGCGCGTCTCGGGTTCTCCCGATGGTGAAGTGATCGAGGTAATGGATGGTCCTCCGTGCTGGCAATTCCCAGGAGTTAACTCCTCCACTGTGGTCAGCAACGTCACCAACCAGGACCTGCAACTTTACCCCCATCTCTGCCCGCGACCTGCCCGGTGCTGGAGGTGGTCTCGCAGTCGTCCGTCTATGCGCTTTGGTCACCAGTCACCTCAGAAGATGGTCTCCCTCCACACTAGTCAGGTTAAGGTGGTCTGTTTGCAGGCAGAGGCACCAATCATACTAAGATGGTCCGTTTACAGAGATGTGTTGGCGATAGTCTAACCGTAAGAGGGAGTAGAGTTTAGATAGGTCTAGGTTAGCGGGTGAGGATGTGAGTGGTATAGAACATAGGAATGGAACGAGAAGCAGATGGTTAAAACCACGGTATGGGAAGGAGGAACAGGAGGCCTAGCCTGTGGGAGGGGGTGAGTGGAAGGATGTATCCTGAGGGTGGGAAGGACGGAGATCTAGTACGAGGGTCGTGAGCTTAGCCTGTGGGTAAGGTGAATGACAAGAGGGGTATGACTCGGGTGTAAGGGAAGGGGGAGAGTTCTAGTTTGGGGTTAGGGGGAAGGGAGAGAGATCTAACTTAGGTCAAGGGGAAGGGGAGAATTCTAGCTTGGATTAAGAGGAAGGGGGAGAGATCTAGCTCGATTGGAGAAGATTAGGAGAATTTTACTTTGGGTGCTGGGCAAAGGAACGGGACTAACTGGGTTGCAGGGGAAGGAGAAAGGTGGTCTACCATGGGTCTAAGGGGAAGGATGAGGGACGGAACTTTGAGGGTGGGAGAGAGGGGGAGGGCATGGTAATGAGATGAGGCCTGCCCCCAGGAGTCTAAGAGGAGGGTAGGAAGACTTGAGGTTGCAGCAGCAGCAGCAGCGGGAGGAGTGGGTCTAACACGGGGGACGCGGATGGCACAAGGTGGTCTTTTGCCAGGCGGCGGGTTGGAGGGAAGGCAGGAAGTTTGTGAAAAGAGACCATCCCTTACGAAGAGACCCCCCCCCCCCCCCGTCCCCGGGGGGGTCACTAACTCAGTCGGTAATGGCGAGGCATTCGTTCTGCAAGACGTTAATTAATCGTAGCGAATCGAAAGGTACGTCTTCATCCTAGCTGGTCCCTCTTTATTTGCACAGAACAATGGTGTAGACTGGTCTGGGGAAGGGTGAGGGGGGGGGAATAGATAGTGTCAGAGGAGGAAGGCCCTGGGTGTGGAAGGTGGTGGATTGAGAGTGGAGAGAGAGAGAGAGAGAGAGAGAGAGAGAGAGAGAGAGAGAGGGGACGGGGTTGGAAGTGATGGATAGAACACATGGATGCGGAGGGCACTGAGGGTATAAGGACACGGGAGGGAGGGATGGTGCAGGTGACACGATGGGATGGGTTGAAAGTGCGTGGCGGCTGATGATGGTGACTGATGGCGTCGACCGCGGTGGAGTGCAGACCAGACGCGGTGGAAAACCTGCTGGCGGAAGTGGGTGGATGGCTCGAGGATGAGGTGCTCGAGGATGAGGTGCGTTGATGATGTTTCCTCAAGTACAAGGTGGCCACACCAAGTATATCAAGTGAACATGGTCTTAGAAATTATTCAGAGAGAGAGAGAGAGAGAGAGAGAGAGAGAGAGAGAGAGAGAGAGAGAGAGAGAGAGAGAGAGAGAGAGAGAGGGGGGGGGGGGAGTCAGACAGACAGATAATATAAACAGGCCGATCGATAAAGATAAAAGTAGATATAGATATAGATATAAACCACTCTCCCACACTACCACTCCAAACCATCTCAGACAGGCTCTGCCTCCATCATAACACCTACCAACAGCCTCTTCCTTAACCTTGGGCGTGACGGGGTGACCTTTGACCTGACCCTTACGGGTCAGGTCAAAGGCCAAGACATTTTACTCAAAGGTCACTGGGTCGTACCACAATGTTGAAGGGAGGTTCAGTTGCCGTCAAAGAGTCGAACCGTCGTGCTCAAGAGTCATATCGTCGTCCTCAAGGGCCATACCGTCGTCCTCAAGGGTCCATACCGTCCTCCTCAAGGGGCTGGCGATGCCGCCGTCCTCAAGGGCCATACCGTCGTCCTCAAGGGTCCATACTGTCGTCCTCAAGGGCCCATACCGTCGTCCTCAAGGGCTATGCCGTCATCCTCAAGGGCCATACCGTCGTCCTCAAGGGCCCATACCGTCGTCTTCAAGGGCCATACCGTCGTCCTCAAGGACCCATACCGTGGTCCTTAAGGGCCCATATCGTCGTCCTAAAGGATCAAGCATACCATGCTACTCACGGTGTTAAACACTTCACTATGTTCTCCGTACCTCTTGTCCAATTGGTCTGGCTTTTCCCTCAACACGAACTGACTCATTTTTTTCGTCCTTAGTCTCCTTAAAAATCGCAGTTCCATCAAGCTGCCCCACTCCCTCATTACTCAACCATCCTCACAGGTCTGCAAAAACAAGCTGTGAGGTTTCTGTACATAAGCATGCACTCCCTTTCTATCCTCGTCTTCAACCGTTCCCTATCGTGACTATTCGTCTCATTCAACACCTCTTTTTGGTGAGTTCCTTTTCACACTTTTTATTCGTGAGGATCACAATTCCTCTCCATCGTCTACTTAGTCACAGAACCTAAAGCCCAACCCAGAAATATCTACTGTTCATTAAAAAAAAAAAAGAGGTACGATACACAATAAAAATCTCTTCCTACCGTTCATTAAGGAAGAATGCTTATAGATAGACATCTTAACTTAAATCGTGGACACAACGTCTGAGGGAAGTGATGCGCGGTATAAAACCCTCACACCGGTAGTAATCTCTCATGCATCTTCGTTGATTATTCATCTATGACCTGCCAAGGATACGATGAAAAACGAAGCCCTTTTGTGGATTAATGGTAAGGAGAAATGCTTTGAACTCCCTGCGACGCTACACACACACACACACACACACACACACACACACACCAGGTTCACCAGGCCATCTGGCGAACAATTTGTTAACGAAGAGAATTTCGTGTACCAATCACAATCAATCGCAATTTACTTCTTGCCTGATACAGCGTTTATAAAACATGTGTCTATGTCCTCCTCCTTCTCCTCCTCCTCCTCTCCCCCATCCCAACCCCCCCCCACCTCCCCCTCTTGTCCCATCTACTCTCTACCAACCCCCACCCCACCTTCCCCCTTAAAAAAAATCTTAATTATAGATAAAAATCTTAGTTAAGAAGCTTTTATTGCTGCAATCTATAATGTTAATCAGATAATTGCTCAGGATGTACCGAGCATGCCATACATCAAACATGATTAAGTGGGGAAGAGAGAGAGAGAGAGAGAGAGAGAGAGAGAGAGAGAGAGAGAGAGAGAGAGAGAGAGAGAGAGAGAGAGAGAGAGAGAGAGAGAGAGAGAGTCATCCTCCTACGAGCACTTGAGACAGGTTAAGCCAGCGCGTTGCGCTCACCACTCGCTGACAATAACAGCAGCGCCGAGATGGCGAAAGTACATCAAGGTAACACACGATTGTCGGCGTTACAGGATCGTCTGAGAATAAACATATCTCTTTTTTCTTACGAGTGTGTGGCGACGCGATGACGGGAGGAATCCGGGGACGCAAAGCTGCGTCGGTAGATGCACGGAACACTGTTAGTTATCGTAAGTTACGAGGAGTGTCCTCGAGCCGTCGCACAACCCCGCTGTCTCGCCTCGAAGTCGTGGAATGGTCTCGTCCTCGTGGTGGGCCCGTGCGAAGTGGAGGGGTAAACAGATGTTGGTATGAGACGCGTACGACGCTGGCTACAGGTGTTGGTATGAGACGCGTACGACGCTGGCTACAGGTGTTGGTATGAGACGCGTACGACGCTGGCTACAGGTGTTGGTATGAGACGCGTACGACGCTGGCGACAGGTGTTGGTATGTGACGCGCACGACGCTGGCTACAGGTGTTGGTATGTGACGCGTACGACGCTGGTTACAGGTGTTGGTAAGGGACGCGCACGACGCTGGCTACAGGTGTTGGTATGTGACGCGCACGACGCTGGCTACAGGTGTTGGTATGTGACGCGTACGACGATGGCAACAGGTGTTGGTATGTGACGCGTACGACGCTGGCTACAGGTGTTGGTATGAGACGCGTACGACGCTGGCTACAGGTGTTGGTATGAGACGCGTACGACGCTGGCTACAGGTGTTGGTATGTGACGCTCACGACGCTGGCTACAGGTGTTGGTATGTGACGTGTACGACGCTGGCTACAGGTGTTGGTATGTGACGCGCATGACGCTGGCTACAGGTGTTGGTATGTGACACGCACGACGCTGGCTACAGGTGTTGGTATAAGACGCGTACGACGCTGGCTGGCCACAGACCGGTAACTGGGGAGACTGGAACACCTGTGTGACTGCAGTAAGTATCGGGCAAATTACTGGGAAAGACTGGGACCTCCTGGGATCACTAGTGAGGGATCATTCCCCTTCAACCTCTCACCCTCATCATACATGTTGTTATTCATCACAATTCATTGGTCAGTTTCGATCCTTCATTATCCACTCTAAAAACTTAATGGACACATAACTCTTCACTATCATTTACCCAATCAATCTTTACCATTTCCTTAGTCATCCGTCAATCACAGCCTTTCATCATCCACTCCTCACTATTCATCCATCATCATCCACCCCTAACTATTCATCCTTCATCATCCACCCATTCACGCCCCATCCTTCGTCATTCACCCAATCACTCCGCACCCTCACTCTCCAACCCTCTCCTCCCGTCACACTCAACTAGGTAATCAGGCGAGGATCCTCACGCGTGTAGGGATTCGCTTAGCCCAAGCGTAGCCCAGAGCGTTGGTCAATGACAACGCGTTCCTTGTTGTGCCATAACTGGCACAGTTCGTGTGTGTGTGTGTGTGTGTGTGTGTGTGTGTGTGTGTGTGTGCAGTATGGGAGCACAAACGGTTCTTCATTCAGCATCATGGTATATCATTCTGATGGATTTTTCTAGACACATCTCATACTAGGGTATTAACCTCAGCTCCATTGAATCACAATTCACCCGGAATCTACCCGAATGGGATTAAAAAAAAAAGAAAAATCCAAGACAGAATTAAAAGCGTTTTACCCGAGTTCGCCTTAAGAACACGCGTTAACCTCAAAATTCCAGCTCTTGGTAATCACACCATGAGATAAATTCGCAGGTACGAACGAAAATGCATAATACACGTGGGAATACCAGCGTTGGTCATCTCGATAGAGAACATGGATAACCCTTGCCTTCTGCCTTAACTGTGTTGTAATGGACGGGAAAATGAAAACGTACGCTCACTGAGACACGATGCAAATTCAGGTACAATGTGGCGCCTTGATATAGAGACACAATCGTGACAAGAAACACGGTGGCTCCCCCTGGGCTGATAATGGGAGAATGACTTCATCCCGTGTGTCTCGTTATGCCAGTTCTCATGGCCGCACCGCTCATTACACGACTTAATGATACGATTTTAAGAATGTAGTCTTCCAAATTCCAGCTCTCATGTTATGATGTATCATAAGCTTGAGAACACGTGAAATACTCGTTGCCTAGAGTCAATATGTAGTGCGATTATATATATATATATAATCTATATAAAAAAATAAATGAATAGCAAAACTCGTTGATCAAGCAGTATAAAAGCAAACGTATTCTCAATATACAAAGAAGGTATATCCTAATGCCTTTCAATACTGGAGAATTATCAGTAAAATTCCCCACATAATCCGGAAGTCCTTGTGTATACACGACTGGAAGAAGTGCCATTAATTCGTCACATATTCCAGGAATACTAATGCATGACCCGTCCTGGAGAGGTTGCAGTAGTTATTCATATATACATATATATATATTCCATAATTTAATGAATAGTAGATCAGCTCCAATTTGGAGATGTAAGTTAATTCGTCCTATACTCCAAAAGCTATTTAGGCGTGAATGATTTGGAGAGGTTCCAGTAATTTGTCATATACTCGAAAGATATCTATGCATGAACGATTTGGAGAGGTTCTAGTAATTCGGTATACACTCCATGAATATTTATGAATACCCAAGCAGGAGAAGCTCCAGTAATTCGTCATATATTCCAGATGAGTTTGTACATGGAGGATGTGAATAACATTCCAGTTACTCGTAATACGTCGCACAAGGACTAATATCAGACCAAACTGGAAAAGTTCCAGTGATCCGTCATATATTCCTCAGGAATTGCACGTCCAAAGTGGTGACGTTCCAGTAATGCGGCATAAATTCAGAAAGTATTTTATGCTCGAAGGATCTGGATATTTGCCGGTACTTCGTGTATTCCAGAAATGTTCGCGTATGACCAACCTGGAGACGTTCCAGTAATCTGTGGCATATTCCAGCTGTCACACCTAAGAAAAGATGCAACCCCAGAATGCCCCGTAACAGCTGGAGTGGGGCTGACGCCTTTTCACAAGACTAGTGAGGGAGGAGTGAGTCTGTGTCAGGATGATCTCTCTCTCTCTCTCTCTCTCTCTCTCTCTCTCTCTCTCTCTCTCTCTCTCTCTCTCTCTCTCTCTCTCTCTCTCTCTCTCTCTCTCTCTCTCTCTCTCTCTCAAAAGGCAAAACACTCCCACCTGAGTCACCGAATCTGCAGGACCCAGTCGATATTTGGAGCATGGTGCTCTTTTTTCCCCCCCTTTTCTTTGCACGTGCTCTAGATTCTAAGCTTCGTCGTGCTCAAAGGGGCCCGTGCACCGTCGTTCTCAAAGGGATCTTGACCTTCGTATGCCTTCCTCCTGTCGTAGCGAAGGGTCGTACCGTTAATGTATAAGGGTCGTAACATCGCTCTCGAGAGTCGCACCGTTGTGTTCAAGGAGAGGTCGTACCTTAACTCTCTCGTTGTCGAGGAGGGTCGTACCGCTCATGGGTCATCCTTGAAAGTCGTTCCGTCTCACTCGAGGAATAACCAATGTCTTTCCCGCTCATGGACAAAACAAAACAGAAAATTGATGATAAACAAATAACTTCACTGAGTGAGACCAGAACGGTGTGTCGACATTACTGCACAGTCCACACACTTTCATCCGCCGCGATGCACGAACGAGCATGGCGCACGACGCACGAAAAGTGGCATACTCAACGAAAGTCATCGTAACGTCTAAGCGTCAATTTGTTTGACCAGTACGGGCGCGGGAGGAGGATAGAGTGAAGAAGAAGAGGAGGAGGAGGAGGAGGAAGAGGACGACGAGGACGAGGAGGAGAAGCGGACGCCACTACCGTAAGCCACCACTCGCCAGCGGCAGGCGGTAACTCTCGCACGAGAATGCACTAATGTCCTCGTACCCTAGCGGGAGCCAAGACGGAGGACCACTGACGTATATCATCACACGAGGAGACATTACCTGTGGGAGAGGAGGGGGAAGAAAACACAGTGCTACCGCGGGATTTATCTGGATACGAAGCCGAGAGAAAATCGCCGGACAATTCACGAATAAATATCCGGCTAATACAAAAGACTGGAGACATTGTCTGTGACTTAAGCTACAAAAAAAAATAATACACCAGCGATCTGCTTCGCTGCGGAAGGAAAGTGAAGATAATAAATCTTAGTGAAGGAAAGTGCAGCAGAGGAGGAAGAGGAGAAGGAGGAGGAGGAAGAGGAGAAGGAGGAGGAGGAAGAGGAGGAGGAGGAGGAGGAGGAGGAGGAGGAGGAGGAGGAGGAGGAGGAGGAAGGTAACCTTGGAGAGAGGTGGAAAGAGACGGGTGCTGAGGAGGGCGAGAGTGGCATCCCTCAAGGCGAGTACTACCGTACAAGGTCCTGCTTGAGCTGAGGAAGGGAGGTACACCTCAACCCTGAAGGGGGGGGGGGGGGGGTCGGTGTTCAAGCAGTCCCCTCCCTCACCCTCCTTCATCAACCACCACCCAACACCTCCACCTTTCACACTATCACAGCCACAACCCACACATCGCCATCACCAGGATCACCTCACCAACACCAGGATCACCACACCAACACCAGGATCTCCTCACCAACACCAGGATCTCCACACCAACACCAGGATCTCCTCACCAACACCAGGATCTCCACACCAACACCAGGATCTCCACACCAACACCAGGATCTCCACACCAACACCAGGATCTCCACACCAACACCAGGATCTCCTCACCAACACCAGGATCTCCACATCAACACCAGGATCTCCTCACCAACACCAGGATCTCCACACCAACACCAGGATCTCCACACCAACACCAGGATCTCCTCACCAACACCAGGATCTCCACACCAACACCAGGATCTCCTCACCAACACCAGGATCTCCTCACCAACACCAGGATCTCCACACCAACACCAGGATCTCCACACCAACACCAGGATCTCCACACCAACACCAGGAAGTTCTCACTGAATTATAAAGTAATAAATAACATGGTTTCAAATGAATACGACCTCATTAGGAAGATATACCAATTAAGCTTAATTAGTATGCAGGTCTGCCTCGCACACCCGTGGAAACATGGGAAACCATCATTAACATATCGCTAACTGGAGGACACTGGAGTTAGGGAAGCCACACACACACACACACACACACACACACACACACATGTGTAGGAGACTGCATCGACTTGCAAGGAAACCTTGACGAATTCCAAAGTCGGTCTGACGCGAGGGTAATGAAACTGAACCCAAGTAAATGTAGAAGTACTGAGGATGGAACACAGCCAAAGAAACGCCTCGATATTAATACTGTTAGGCAGAAAGTCGGCTTCAAGATTGTGTATCTAAACTTTCGGTGTTTTTTATTTAACCTGTTTTGGTTAATAAACATGTACCATCCGTTACCCTGTTTGTGATATCAGTAGCCCTGGTAAATTAAATGACGATGATTCTCCGTGGTGCAGAGGTTAGCGTCGCTTACCATGAATCACGCGGGACCGGGTTCGAATCATGGCTCATAAGGGTAGAAAATTTAGATATTAAGTCAGAAAGTTGACAAAAAAATAAGGCCATTAGAGAGTTTAATACATATTGAGCTTACAGCCAAGGTTATGAGCGGTGAGTGCGTGTGAATAATGAGAAAAGACATCAGTGGAATACGTCTCAATGAATATCTCTCACGTGCACCATCTCTCCTCGTCCCTCTTTCTGCCACATCCTCTGCCAAGGAGGTCTCTCTCTCTCTCTCTCTCTCTCTCTCTCTCTCTCTCTCTCTCTCTCTCTCTCTCTCTCTCTCTCTCTCTCTCTCTCTCCCCACATACACACACGGTACTCCCTGCCTCAGTACCTTCATTTCTACCACGCCTCACGACCACCACTCCAAAACTGGTACCCTCACACCTCCCTCCAAGGCTGGGCGCCCCAGCCAGAGGCAATGGGACGCGCCTGCCGCAGGAGTGGACCGGCAGGCCACGGATCGCGCTAGACAGCACTCGCACGGGTCGCGCTGGGCAGCACTCGCACGGGTCGCGCTGGACAGCGCTCGCACGGGTCGCGCTGGACAACACTCGCACGGGTCGCGCTGGACAACACTCGCACGGGTCGCGCTGGACAACACTCGCACGGGTCGCGCTGGACAGCATTCGCACGGGTCGCGCTGGACAACACTCGCACGGGTCGCGCTGGGCAACACTCGCACGGGTCGCGCTGGACAGCACTCGCACGGGTCGCGCTGGACAGCACTCGCCACCTCTCGGTGATATTCGATCTTCCCGAAGACGTGACTCGCCATGGAACAGACTTCGCGAAATAGATAACTTGCTGCATGAACTCCTAGAGAGGAAAAGAAAGAAATGATAATCAGGATAATCGGGCTGGTAGGGAAAAATTGGGGTGGCAGTAAGTGTCCCACGAAATGTAACCTACCTACCTCATGGGACGGTGATTCAACGCGCTAAATAACCCATCCTGGGTTTTCCTGATCCGAAATATGACTGACCCATCGCAAGACGTATGCTAGTACAGTCGAAGGTCAAGTCGCTGCGTACGATCTCTAATGTTCTGGTCGCTTATTTTTGTTGCAGGTAATTTCACGTTTAGTTACGATGGGGGTGTGTGTGTGAGCTGGACTCAAGTGATGGGCTATGAGCTGGTCTGTGAGCCAGTGATTTCTTTTTTTTCGCATTCGAAATTTTCAGATCAGTGAATCTCTCTGTCAATGACTCTCACAAATCCAATCATTAAGGACGCTAATTACAGAATCACTTCAGACAAACGACTGATCGGCTACTTCGCCTCCTAACGGTAGTGACGGTAAGTTATTGACGCAAAGCACTTGTTCAGTTCGTTAACTACGAGTCAGGATAGTTATCTGATGCGATAGTAGTACGGTCTACGATATCGGCTTAAAGGAGTAGTTAAGGTATTCACCAAACGATGGTTTGATGAAGGTCAGTTATTGAGGTAACCATCTGTATCGGGTCATTACATGTACCAGGTCATCAACTGTATTTATTCATTAGATGTATCAGGTCACCAGCTGTATATCAGGTCATCAGTCGGACAAGGTCATACACAACGCCCGCCAGCGGCAGGTGATGCACATATATATATATATATATATATATATATATATATATATATATATATATATATATATATATATATATATATATATTAACCCGTCACGCTTCCCTGACGGGTTAAAGTGATATGATTAAGCTGATAGGAGACGAATTATAATATCTTCAAAGCCCTAAAGTGGTAGGGAGATACATAATTATATGAATAATCATATGAGGTACAGGAAGTTATATATATATACATGTGCATACGATTAATCACACAAGGAGGGAATGGTCGGGAGCATAACGAAAGCCGAGCGATACATCACTCACCCACAAACCTGATATTCTAATGGGCCTTCGTCCACACACACACACACACACACACACACACACACACACACACACACACCCGGTAAGACACCAGACGTCTGGTTTCCCCCTCCTCCCCCAGCGTAAAGCCGGTAGCCTCGTTATTTAAGGATGTGCAGCAGGTGCCCCGAGGTTGAAGGATCATTAGCAGGAAGGCCGCAGGATGAGGTCGTAGGATATAAATGCAACAATCCTATACGAGGGGAGCTCCAGGATGATGAGGCTGGGGGGTCATATGGTGGAGGAAAGGCGTAGGACGAGGATGAAGGATATACCTGAAGGATCCTCTCGCGGGGGAGTCCTTGGGTGAGGAGGAAGAATAATGCTGAAGGATCCTGCTTGTGAAAGCAGAGAAGCGTGAGGATGGTGGTGTGTGTGTGTGTGTGTGTGTGTGTGTGTGTGTGTGTGTGTGTGTGTGTGTGTGTGTGTGTGTGTGTGTGACCCAAGATACCAGGGGAATACCTTCCATGGGTCACTTTGATGAGCACAATTGAAGTCACTCGAGATGGACATACAGCCGACACATCCTGTGGGAGAGAGAGAGAGAGAGAGAGAGAGAGAGAGAGAGAGAGAGAGAGAGAGAGAGAGAGAGAGAGAGAGAGAGAGAGAGAGAGAGACGTGTGACATGGGAGCAAGCAAAGGTGGTGGCTGCTGGGGTGGGGTAGGAGGGTGGACCTTGGTATTGTGTTCTATCTCGGCAATTTATCTTTGGCCTTAAATCCCTTCAACGCTGGGGTGGAAGGAGGGGGGTAGGGAGGGAAGAAGAAGGAAGGGAGGGAAGGGAAGGGGAGGAGATGGTAGAGGAGGGTTGAGTTGGGGAAGGGGTCGTTACTTGCAGTGGACGAAGGAAGTGGGGAGGAGGAGAAGAGTCAGAGAGAGAGAGAGAGAGAGAGAGAGAGAGAGAGAGAGAGAGAGAGAGAGAGAGAGAGAGAGAGAGAGAGAGAGAGAGAGAGAGAGAGAGAGAGAGAGAGAGAAAGAGGTTCACACTGATAGCCTACCCAACCCTCAGATAAAACCGTTGTACTCAAGTTGCACTAATGTGCTCAAGGATCACAAGTCCCCCATCCCTACTCCACTATTCAAGGGTCGTGCAGCTGTGCTGAAGTCGTACCGTTGTGCTCAAGGATCTTAACCCCACCGTCCCGTACCTAAGGGTCGTAGGGTCGTGCTCGTGGATCGTAACCCTCTCTCCCTTCTTTAAGGGTCGAACCGTTGTGTCCAAGGGACAGATGAATGATCAACGAAGATAAGAACCATAATGAACAGTAAACACCTGGAAATATGGGCCATGTTAGCGTATATTAACTACGTCCACATCACACATCTGACACAAGCCAATTAAGGTATGGCGCATTCAAATCTATTAACCCAATCACACAATTAGGAACCATTTCAAATCATCAAGGGGACTTGAAAAATTATAGCGGGAAACAGCCAAGACACTCCCCACATCCCCCAGGGAGTCCCCAACACCTATATTTGTCCCCAGCAATGGGCTTCGCGCGCGCACACACACACACACACACACACACACACACACACACACACACACACAGGGGTCTCCTCCTCCTCCTCCCCCCTCCGTGCCAGGACCATAAGGAAGAACAAAACACGTTTACTCCCACGGGTCACCGACCATTAGCGGGTTCCTCCCTCACTCCGTGCCACATTCATGCGGTAGAGTCGACACTAAGTATTTCAGAGAGGTTGTCACTGTCTGTACCACACGAGCAAATGCCAGTCATCAGTGGCCCAGGCAGCTCACATCTGCGATACTCAGAGGTAACACGAGGCGCGAATGAGCTGTAAGTGTATAGGATTATCACACATGCTTCTGTTCGTATACCTTGGACGCCTTTCCCACCAATTGCAGGTAGCGTCAGAAATAATATTTTTACGGACCCTCCGTCTGTTCTTGCCTTTAGAGAATGGTGATGATAAAAGGGGAGAGGATTTCTAGAAATTCAGATAGATAGAGAGCTAAATAAAGAGATAGACTGACAGAGAGAGACAGGGACAGACAGATTGATAGATATAAATAGATAGATAAATAGATAGACAGGGACCCATAGGAAAATAGACAGATTTACACAAGCAGAAGTAAATACACGAATGTACTTTTACAAACAACTGTAAATCACCTATGATGCTTTTTCTTTTCCCAAAATGACGTCAGAGGCAAACGAATACTCCCAACCGTGACGTCAGTAGAGACCATTACCCCTCGCGGGGTCAACGGCTGTTAAGCCCTCCTGGCCGACGTAACAAGCCAACAGGCCATTACGGGCGTCCGTCCCCCTCCAATCCCTGCTACAGACATGAAGATCATGCAGAGATTGTCGTAACATATGTCTCGCCTTTTTTTTTTCTAATATATATATATATATATATATATATATATATATAAACAAGGCATAGCAATTCCTGCTGGGTAGAACAGCTTCCTGGAACTGCTGGACACATTCCTTCGCCGAAGAGACACTGGACTGCGTTTACTCCCCTGGAATTCCTTCATGACCCCGTGCGATCGAGTGTGTTGCCGAACTCGACTTCGACTACAAATCCAGGGGAATATTTAGAACAACAAAGTCCAGGGAATATTCAGAACTGCTAAATCCGGGGAATATTTTTTCTATCTTTTTTTTTAGGAAGGAGATGGCACGGCAGCTGAGGCCCTAATCAAGGCCATCGCTTTAACGGTATACATATATATATATATATATATATATATATATATATATATATATATATATATATATATATATATATATATATACTCTAGCCTAAGCCAGGTACTCATTTTATCGACCGACCCCTAAGGGTGGATGAACAGCTGGGTTGACTATGGACCGACTGCCGCAACCAGGATTCGAACCCACTCATGAAGCGAGGAATCTTCCAAAACTGGAACTCGGCCTTCCAGACAAATAACTAGATCACGGCACTTCGCCTCTGTGTGTGTGTGTGTGTGTGTGTGTGTGTGTGTGTGTGTATCCCTCCTTCATCATCCCCAGCATCACAGTGAACGAGATTCCGGAAGAGGTTCCAGTACTATTCACTCAGGTTGATGATCACATGTGGTGTCATACCCGGTTCAACTGGGCGGTTCAACTCCTTCCCTGGGAAGGATTCCAGTCGTCATATTATACCACTGTGGTTTCGGAAGCCGTTCCAGTTGGAAGGTATGAATTATTAGATAGATTATCGACTTTTATCGGAGAGATTCGTCTCATCCTCTCATACCTAGTCAATTTGGGCAGATCCACAGATTATTAGATATGAGCCACAGACCCCAACAGGGAAGGTCCCTCCCCATCAGGGCAGGAGGTCCCTGGGCTACTAGCACTAATCTCGGGCCACCAGGGCAGGGCAGGCTTTCGGGTCCTCATGACCTAGTTCCAGGTCATCAGGGGCAGGACCCAGGACCCTTGGTCTGTAGGAGAGGTCCCAGGTCACTAGCTACCGGCAGGCAGGCAGGCAGATTTGGCCTGCCCTCCTGACAACTACCAGATGGTGACAACCAACAGATGGTGGAAAAGCAAGGAAGCGTGTTGGCAGACCTGACCTACCCTCCTGCAGACCAACAGATGGTGGCAGGCAATGCAAGCAGGCAGCCGGCGCTGGTCTGCCCCCTTCCCCCCTTGACAACCACCATTTGTCTACTTTCCTCACACTTGTCCACCGGGAAACCCACTATATAATCAACGTGCCGACACCCCGCCCGCTTCTGCTACCTCTGTTGCTGCTGCATCTGCTGTGTCTGTCGCTGCTGCTTCTGCTGTCTGTTGCTGCTGTTTCTGCTGCCTCTGCTCCAAGCGTTGCTAGCCCACCAAAACTATTACATTATTGGTATAGGACAAGCGGAGGTGTTCATGCCGGATCTTCGTTCTACCCTCAGGTCTCAGTGTCTAATGAAGGAGTGACTGGCTGGTCGGTGTACACAAACACCACCACGCCAGGTCGTCAATATACGACAATGGCTGATCTAACGCCTTCCCCTGTCATCATATTATACACTCCCCTAAATTGACGCTACTCACGTTGCCTGAAACACTTTCACCACTTCACACACACACACACACACACACACACACACACACACACACACACACACACACACACACACACACACACACAAACACACACACACACACACACACACACATATATGCAAATAGATTGAAGAAAAAGTAGTACAAGAAGCAACTATTCTTTACGAAGCCACTGAGCCTTCCACCACGTAGATTAACACCCAACACTTGACCCTTTCTCTTACAGCAGACGCTAGAGTGTAATAGTTTCCCTTTCAAATAAATGTCATTTCGTTAACTGAAATGATTTCTGCATTTTGTGCTTGACACTCGCCACTCTCCATCACGGGGGAAACCCACACGCTTGATACGACATAAGAGGGAAGAAAATACTATGTCTCTCTCCTCAAGAGAGAAGTGGCTCGGTGTTCAATACAATGAAGCTGAGATGAGCTTAAGCTACGTACCTGCACGGGACGGAGACACGAACCACGTTCATACACAGGCGATCTCGACGCTTGCAACCGCTCAGGATCAGCTTCTGTACTTTGTGAAGGATTCTCAAACACTCCAAACCACTTCGAACGCATGCAATCATGACTTTCATCTCACACTCACTTCATCAACAGACAAATTCTGTGCCATCGATACACCTCGGCCAAACCTACACCACACATCGATACATTCTATAGCTGTCTATCATTCCTGAACCGGACCTACCCCTGTCCGACCCCCTTCCTTTTCTCACGTTCTTAAGCACCTAAGAAGAAACGCGAGGACCTCAGATCAGCAACTGCTGAGGACGTCAACACAACACCCAAGACCACCACCACAGACTATCCACATCTGCGGGCGAGCGGACGTCCAAAAGTGACCACTGATGAAGGGTTGAGTAATACCACAGTGCGGCGCGCCAGCTCCCCGGTGACAGGAATGAAAGATCTGGAGGAGGAGGAGGAGGAGGGTGAGTTAAGGAAGTCGCCTGCCTGCCTCCCAGGTGTCCATATCACTAGCGACGGCTGAGGGGAGGGAGGTCCCTGTGGCTGTCCCAGCCGCCAGCCGGCCGAATACCACCCTCACAGCTGCCTGCGAAAAGCACCCTCGAGGGCTCCAGTCTCTCTCTCTCTCTCTCTCTCTCTCTCTCTCTCTCTCTCTCTCTCTCTCTCTCTCTCTCTCTCTCTCTCTCTCCGCCAAATGCCAGGAGGAACTTCTGTTCCTGGAAGTGTCAGTGTCAACAGCTGACCATAAATAACCCCCCTCCCCCGCCCACTGAATTATAGTTTTCTGGGATACTTAAGAGTAGTTTGCCAGGGCCGTTCTAATATCGGCAGACGAGCTGCTTCCACGCTCGGGCTGGGCCGGCCAAGCGCGAGGGTGCATGCATCATCACGGTCGGCAGAACTGTTATTATCGTCCTCCATTCATGACCGGCCATTAACAAGCTTTCTTAAACACCATAATATAAGCATCGTCCATTTCTCTACTTTGACGTCTCACTGGTAGCCATCAGTCGAGAGGTTTTTATGTAAATCTTCGCGCCATTATTCAGAAATCTACGAATCATAAGGCACATTAGAGATGAACTCTAAAAGCAATATACATACATACATATATATATATATATATATATATATATATATATATATATATATATATATATATATATATATATATATATACATATATATATATATATATATATATATATATATATATATAGAGAGAGAGAGAGAGAGAGAGAGAGAGAGAGAGAGAGAGAGAGAGAGAGAGAGAGAGAGAGAGAGAGAGAGAGTACAGAGGTTTGCATTCCTAGGACTGTTACGCCAGCAGCTGTGAAAACAAACGCAATTGTAACACAAAATTTACCTTTCTGTTTTTCATTTTAACCAAAGGTTTTATATTTTTCGTAAGAGAAAAAATAGTTATATGTCAGACATGACAGTCTTTGCTGCTGCTGCTGCTGGAGTTTCTGCTGCTGTTCCCTGCTGTTGCACAGGTCTCACGAGGGTTTAAGCAGCAGCAGCAGCAGTTTCTTGCTACAGATGGTACCGTTTAGAATCTGTTTCAACAGATGATACAGTTTAGTTTTCCAACAGATGATACCGTTAAACTCTCTTGCAACAGATAATCCCGTTTACAATCTCCTGCAACAGATGATGCCGTTTATATCGTCTCTTGCAACAGATGATACCGTTAAGAGCTGCAACAGATGGTACCGCTAAAGTCTCTTGCAACAGATGATACCGTTAAACTCTCTTGCAACAGATGATACCGTTAAACTCTCTTGCAACAGATGATACCGTTAAACTCTCTTGCAACAGATGATACCGTTAAACTCTCTTGCAACAGATGATACCGTTAAACTCTCTTGCAACAGATGATACCGTTAAACTCTCTTGCAACAGATGATACCGTTAAACTCTCTTGCAACAGATGATACCGTTAAACTCTCTTGCAACAGATGATACCGTTAAACTCTCTTGCAACAGATGATACCGTTAAACTCTCTTGCAACAGATGATACCGTTAAACTCTCTTGCAACAGATGATACCGTTAAACTCTCTTGCAACAGATGATACCGTTAAACTCTCTTGCAACAGATGATACCGTTAAACTCTCTTGCAACAGATGATACCGTTAAACTCTCTTGCAACAGATGATACCGTTAAACTCTCTTGCAACAGATGATACCGTTAAACTCTCTTGCAACAGATGATACCGTTAAACTCTCTTGCAACAGATGATACCGTTAAACTCTCTTGCAACAGATGATACCGTTAAACTCTCTTGCAACAGATGATACCGTTAAACTCTCTTGCAACAGATGATACCGTTAAACTCTCTTGCAACAGATGATACCGTTAAACTCTCTTGCAACAGATGATACCGTTAAACTCTCTTGCAACAGATGATACCGTTAAACTCTCTTGCAACAGATGATACCGTTAAACTCTCTTGCAACAGATGATACCGTTAAACTCTCTTGCAACAGATGATACCGTTAAACTCTCTTGCAACAGATGATACCGTTAAACTCTCTTGCAACAGATGATACCGTTAAACTCTCTTGCAACAGATGATACCGTTAAACTCTCTTGCAACAGATGATACCGTTAAACTCTCTTGCAACAGATGATACCGTTAAACTCTCTTGCAACAGATGATACCGTTAAACTCTCTTGCAACAGATGATACCGTTAAACTCTCTTGCAACAGATGATACCGTTAAACTCTCTTGCAACAGATGATACCGTTAAACTCTCTTGCAACAGATGATACCGTTAAACTCTCTTGCAACAGATGATACCGTTAAACTCTCTTGCAACAGATGATACCGTTAAACTCTCTTGCAACAGATGATACCGTTAAACTCTCTTGCAACAGATGATACCGTTAAACTCTCTTGCAACAGATGATACCGTTAAACTCTCTTGCAACAGATGATACCGTTAAACTCTCTTGCAACAGATGATACCGTTAAACTCTCTTGCAACAGATGATACCGTTAAACTCTCTTGCAACAGATGATACCGTTAAACTCTCTTGCAACAGATGATACCGTTAAACTCTCTTGCAACAGATGATACCGTTAAACTCTCTTGCAACAGATGATACCGTTAAACTCTCTTGCAACAGATGATACCGTTAAACTCTCTTGCAACAGATGATACCGTTAAACTCTCTTGCAACAGATGATACCGTTAAACTCTCTTGCAACAGATGATACCGTTAAACTCTCTTGCAACAGATGATACCGTTAAACTCTCTTGCAACAGATGATACCGTTAAACTCTCTTGCAACAGATGATACCGTTAAACTCTCTTGCAACAGATAATCCCGTTTACAATCTCCTGCAACAGATGATGCCCGTTTAAATCGTCTCTTGCAACAGACCGTTTGAGAGTCTGTGGCAACACATAATACAACACAGCCAATCGCCCAGCCATGTTCGAACGACGGGCGGAGGCATAGAAGCTGCTATGGACGAGACCCCGCCCCCTTGACCCCAGGCACACGACCCTTGACCCCTGGCACACGACCCTTGACCCCTGGCACACGACCCTTGACCCCTGGCACACGACCCTTGACCCCTGGCACACGACCCTTGACCCCAGGCACACGACCCTTGACCCCTGGCACACGACCCTTGACCCCTGGCACACGACCCTTGACCCCTGGCACACGACCCTTGACCCCTGGCACACGACCCTTGACCCCTGGCACACGACCCTTGACCCCTGGCACACGACCCTTGACCCCTGGCACACGACCCTTGACCCCTGGCACACGACCCTTGACCCCTGGCACACGACCCTTGACCCCTGGCACACGACCCTTGACCCCTGGCACACGACCCTTGACCCCTGGCACACGACCCTTGACCCCAGGCACACGACCCTTGACCCCTGGCACACGACCCTTGACCCCTGGCACACGACCCTTGACCCCTGGCACACGACCCTTGACCCCTGGCACACGACCCTTGACCCCAGGCACACGACCCTTGACCCCAGGCACACGACCCTTGACCCCAGGCACACGACCCTTGACCCCTGGCACACGACCCTTGACCCCTGGCACACGACCCTTGACCCCTGGCACACGACCCTTGACCCCTGGCACACGACCCTTGACCCCAGGCACACGACCCTTGACCCCAGGCACACGACCCTTGACCCCTGGCACACGACCCTTGACCCCAGGCACACGACCCTTGACCCCAGGCACACGACCCTTGACCCCAGGCACACGACCCTTGACCCCAGGCACACGACCCTTGACCCCAGGCATACGACCCTTGACCCCTGGCACACGACCCTTGACCCCAGGCACACGACCCTTGACCCCTAGCAAACGACCCTTAACCCCAGGCACGCATACGACCCTTGACCCCTAGCAAACGACCCTTAACCCCAGGCACGCATACGACCCTTGACCCCTGGCACACGACCCTTGACCCCAGGCACACGACCCTTGACCCCTGGCACACGACCCTTGACCCCTGGCACACGACCCTTGACCCCAGGCACACGACCCTTGACCCCTGGCACACGACCCTTGACCCCTGGCACACGACCCTTGACCCCAGGCACACGACCCTTGACCCCAGGCACACGACCCTTGACCCCTGGCACACGACCCTTGACCCCTGGCACACGACCCTTGACCCCAGGCACACGACCCTTGACCCCTGGCACACGACCCTTGACCCCTGGCACACGACCCTTGACCCCTGGCACACGACCCTTGACCCCTGGCACACGACCCTTGACCCCTAGCAAACGACCCTTAACCCCAGGCACGCATACGACCCTTGACCCCTGGCAAACGACCCTTAACCCCAGGCACGCATACGACCCTTGACCCCAGGCACACGACCCTTGACCCCTAGCAAACGACCCTTAACCCCAGGCACGCATACGACCCTTGACCCCAGGCACACGACCCTTGACCCCAGGCACACGACCCTTGACCCCTGGCACACGACCCTTGACCCCAGGCACACGACCCTTGACCCCAGGCACACGACCCTTGACCCCAGGCACACGACCCTTGACCCCAGGCACACGACCCTTGACCCCAGGCACACGACCCTTGACCCCTGGCACACGACCCTTGACCCCTGGCACACGACCCTTGACCCCTGGCACACGACCCTTGACCCCAGGCACACGACCCTTGACCCCTGGCACACGACCCTTGACCCCTAGCAAACGACCCTTAACCCCAGGCACGCATACGACCCTTGACCCCTGGCACACGACCCTTGACCCCTGGCACACGACCCTTGACCCCTGGCACACGACCCTTGACCCCAGGCACACGACCCTTGACCCCTAGCAAACGACCCTTAACCCCAGGCACGCATACGACCCTTGACCCCTGGCACACGACCCTTGACCCCTGGCACACGACCCTTGACCCCTGGCACACGACCCTTGACCCCTGGCACACGACCCTTGACCCCTGGCACACGACCCTTGACCCCAGGCACACGACCCTTGACCCCTAGCAAACGACCCTTAACCCCAGGCACGCATACGACCCTTGACCCCTGGCACACGACCCTTGACCCCTGGCACACGACCCTTGACCCCAGGCACACGACCCTTGACCCCTAGCAAACGACCCTTAACCCCAGGCACGCATACGACCCTTGACCCCAGGCACACGACCCTTGACCCCAGGCACACGACCCTTGACCCCAGGCACACGACCCTTGACCCCAGGCACACGACCCTTGACCCCTGGCACACGACCCTTGACCCCTGGCACACGACCCTTGACCCCTGGCACACGACCCTTGACCCCTGGCACACGACCCTTGACCCCTGGCACACGACCCTTGACCCCTGGCACACGACCCTTGACCCCAGGCACACGACCCTTGACCCCAGGCACACGACCCTTGACCCCTGGCACACGACCCTTGACCCCAGGCACACGACCCTTGACCCCAGGCACACGACCCTTGACCCCTGGCACACGACCCTTGACCCCTGGCACACGACCCTTGACCCCTGGCACACGACCCTTGACCCCAGGCACACGACCCTTGACCCCTGGCACACGACCCTTGACCCCTGGCACACGACCCTTGACCCCTGGCACACGACCCTTGACCCCTGGCACACGACCCTTGACCCCTAGCAAACGACCCTTAACCCCAGGCACGCATACGACCCTTGACCCCTGGCAAACGACCCTTAACCCCAGGCACGCATACGACCCTTGACCCCAGGCACACGACCCTTGACCCCTGGCACACGACCCTTGACCCCTGGCACACGACCCTTGACCCCTGGCACACGACCACCGCCGCCGCCACATCTCCCCCACAACCACCATCATCAGAGAGCACAAAGCAAACTCTCAAACACGGAGTTTAGACCGTGTAATAGCAAGCCAAGACACTTACTACCCCACAATCAAGCAATGGCGATGGGTGTTGTGAGCCACTGAGCTACGAAGGAACTGAAGTAACAACTGGCTGTGAGGGCGGGGCCCCTCCGATCACAGGGGTGTGCAGGGCTGGCTGGCTACTGCTACTGGTGCTACTGCAGCTGCTGCTGCTCCTCCTCCCTCTGCAGATGACAGCGACGTAACGCGCGAAGCGTGCACATGACTTCACAGTGTCGTTCATACCTGTGTGCATGACTGCCTTTGACGTCACCGGCGTAAACTCAAGGGTGATAATGTTTGGGAGGAAGATAAAGTGAGGAGATAAGGGAGTATGGACAGAGAATGGTATCAAGAGGGGGAAGCAAAATATAATAGATAACAATACAGAAGAAAGACAGTACGATAAAGAGGGCAGGGAAAGGCTCATTACAGAGTAATAGAAACACAGAGGAACGGAAGACCATAAAGATTAAAACTCAAGGAGATACGGTGAGGAAGAGGAGCAAAACGCAAGAGAAAGATGATGAGAACAAGAGAGAGCGCAAAACACCTCTGAGAAGGTGCCAATAGCTCGCCGGAAGAGAACACCACCGCGTGGCAAGACAGACGACCCTCCTGATGTTAGGACTTGGTTCAGAGCATCAGGGAGACAGCTCAATATAGCACTGATCTGTGAGGAACGTCTGTGTCCGACACGAACAAGAGCCTCCCTACGTGTGTGAGTATCCCCGAGCTGATGCTTATGAAGGTGATGAAGACAAATCCATTTCTATTGTCCTTCTGTGGAAGTAATCGTACGTTGCATTTAAGATTCTATGAGCATGAGAAAGTCATTCCCTTTAAGACAAATATCAAACTAGGTAACTTTCCTGTAAACCCTTAACCTCAGTGATGAAGACAGACGTTGGTTCATATGGGTACGCTACTGTAGTGTCTGTATCTAACTTTATCACCGTTTATATCTTATACTGTAGCGGGAGTCTATCCCAGAACTCACTGCTGTATCGCAATCGAAAGCTCCCTCTCTTAGAAGTGAAGGTGTTAAGGAGGAGAGGTAGGGAGGAAGAGGAGAAGGTAATCAAAGCAGGAATGGTAGAAATACAGACGGATAAGAGACAGACGGAAGGTAGGAAGATTAGATGAGAGGAAGGAATGAAGGAGTGCATCATGAAACGCTGGATGAAGCAACACGAAGAGGAATATTATGAACGAACTCGACACGTTGGTGATGGGGGATTTAGTACCCACACCAACCCGTTGTACATTACGGTAAACGATTTCGTGATCCTTCAGAAAAATTGTGGTGACCCAACACAAACTGCTGGAGGGTCGGAGACGTGACCAGAAAATCTACGTTCACAAATCTGAACCCCAGAGGGTCTGCTGTGCAGGATGGCATCCACTGCGTACATCACGTACACTAGATCATCTCACCTTCCCCCCCCTTGATTAGGGTCAGCCTTTGCTAATGCGACCGGCAAGACTCTCAAGACGTCAACTTGTAACATACCAATATTTTGAGACGAACGCAAAAACTCCTAAAAAGTTCACCTGCGGGGGGAGGGGGGGGTGATGATTAAAGTGAAAATCGCACTTAAAAGCGCTATATATTTTTCCGCCATATTGCAACACCGAGGCGTCGGGTGGTACAGAGAAAAATATCCATCGTATTGGCCTCTCATCATCGACCACTGCGTAGCATTACGGGACTGACTCATGGGCAGTAAAGAATCACGACACTTCCTGAACTGTCGCACCGCCTCTGTCCTGCTTTACATATTACCCTTTTTGACGTACGACCTTAGCTTAAGACCGTCCTCGTCCCCCCGACGCCAGCCGGCGTGTAGGGCGCAGGTACGAGACGCTCTACTCTTGGGGGAGGTGTGTGTCGCAAATTGAGCGTTCCTTGTGATTTCGATCATTTACAACCGTGAGTTAGACCCTCGGACGAACTCGTAGAAAGTAAAAGTTATTTCTCGACGGGGGTGACAATTTGGCTTCAAAGTTATCGCGCGAAGGGAAGGGTGACGGCTTGCCTCTCCTACTTACACAGTGAGACTGGCGATCACACACATTACAGGATGTATATATAAGGGAACCCGAGCGGGGCCGTCATAAGCCATGTGTGGGGTGGTCTCAGGCCAGGGACTGGTGCTGCCAATAACGGTCGTTTGGTCGCCTGTCTTTACCAATCGGGAATGTAGATGATTGGTGGTGGTGGTGGTGGTGATAGCGGTGGACAGGAGCAGGCGGGTGGAGACGACCCCCCGCTCCCTCACACAGTACCTGAGGGAGGCTTGGTCGCTCGTTCGTCGTCTCCCTGTCGAACGTCCGCGACTTCTGCCTCTCCCACCCACCAGCCAGCGGCAAGAGCATTAGCTGCCACATGAGAAACTCTCTATGATTCCTGGAGGGTGTGAGCAGCCCCGGATGTGCCTAGAGGCGCCACAGGGAGGAGTCTCCCCTTCGGTATATCACGTGAGGCCAGTTTTCAGTGATAAAAGGGAGCTAAACAAACCCCCCCTCACTCCCTCTCCCTCCCTCCCAACCCAACCCACCACCACCCAGGATTAAGACGGACTGGTGGGTGGGGTGGGGGAGTGGCATCGGTAATGGACACCACCGGCCAGAGAAAGTGGCCTCCGTGACAGGCAGTCCATGAAATTGGTGATGGTTATCGCTGAGTTATGTCAGGTTTGGCCTCTGTCAAGCGCCGCTCCGCGCCGTGTGGCACGGCACCAACCACGGAACACTATAATCCCCGGCCCGTTCAGGCCCGCACATGCGCTACGTTTTCAGCTCTCTCTCTCTCTCTCTCTCTCTCTCTCTCTCTCTCTCTCTCTCTCTCTCTCTCTCTCTCTCTCTCTCTCTCTCTCTCTCTTTCCTTCCGTCCGTTGAGCCAAAGGGAGATGGAGGGGATGGGATGTGCACAATCTCCTTTCCTATCCTGTGTACACATACACACACACACACACACACACACACACACACACACACACACACACCACAACGCCACGCAGCCCGATAATGCCCATCGGGTACTCCAACAACTCGTAAATATACTAATTCTCTGACACAATCGTCCGGGTCACGAGACATCTTCAAGATCCAGCTATTTTTTCTTCTTTTTTTTTTTTCTTACCTTTGGTAAATGTCAAACGCTTTCTGGCAGCTCAGGGAGGCGCGGTGGAGCCATCCACCGTTTTCATCTATGATGGAGTTCACTGTTCCATCAAAGTCTACGAAATCTGTTACCTCCCTCCTTTCCCTGATTCCATATTCCCTATCCATTAGGTACTTTCCCCCTTTGCCTTCCTTCCCCCAATCACAACCGGGGGGCATCAGAGGCGGGAACATCTCAAGCAACATCTCCAAAGCCCTCCTCGGAACACACCGGAACAGCAGCGGTCACCAGAGCCAGATGCACGTCATGTAACAACACCGCGAGCCTCAGTCAACAAGCTGTGATGACCCGGGTTAAACCCCTCGCCTGCCTCCACTCCCGGACAACATACAAACTGGTTTAACCTTTCGGCTCTGGAGCGAAGGCATCAACACCCGTGTACTGACACAGCTGAGCACAGTGGTGACTGCGGCCCAACCATAGCCTGATAACACACGAGGAGGAGGAGGAGAGGTGGGTGGAGGAGGATCATCCATCCACTGTGATCCACACACTGAGGTGTGTGTGTGTGTGTGTGTGTGTGTGTGTGTGTGTGTGGAGGTGAAGGGATGTAAGACAGATGTTCCTCCTCCCTAACCCTCCTAGTATATCAAAAGGCAGGTGTTTCAATCTGACCTTTGTGTGGCAGATGCAACGTTCATCCCACACCTGGAGTCTTTCGTGTTTTTTTCTTTTTTTTTTGAAGTTCGGCTGTCACTCATGCATATCTTTACCACATATGTTCATATTCTATTTTTCGTTCTCGACATTAAAGGTAAAAAAAAAAAGCGAACTGGGGGCGATGTGCAGATCCTGGAACTTCCCGTGTTGTGAGCTGAGTGTCTGTGCAGAATCCACAGTTGAGCCATCCATGTCTTGTTGATGACGAAGCCTTAAAGACACTCACGTACAGAGAAAAATATAAACCCCCGGGTCTTCCTGTGCCTAAGTCACGTTCTGCTGGTCCTACCGATCTACACGCTCACGTGACTGCATGAACAGCGTTCCTGATGGCTTCCGTGATAACGTAACCAAGGAGAGTGCTTGCTTCCACGCCAGGATACGTACGCCCGACCATACGAAACACTGAACCAGGTGGTTCCAAGTCGTTCATCAGACATAGTTTAACAAAATGGGTATATTCCCATGTTGTGCTGCTAACTTCAGCCGGAGAGGTATACGTCACAGAACGGAGCTATACTCGCCCTCCTCTGTAAGTCGAAGTAAACACATTACGTCCACGATACTGGGGGAGGTACGTCGCTTCTCAATAAGGTTACGTAGCGCTGCAGACTTGCGTCAAGGGGTTTCGGCTCTCACGAAACATTAGAGAGATCGATGTGATAAGCTTCCAACACCTTACACAAGACAAGACATATCACCTCTCTCTCTCTCTCTCTCTCTCTCTCTCTCTCTCTCTCTCTCTCTCTCTCTCTCTCTCTCTCCTGGGCTCAATCACCTGTTCCGGACGCTGTGGGCCCCCTCCCATCAATTCCAGACTTTTAGAGTCGCGATGTAGAAATGACGAACACACTGAAAAATAAAGGATTGATATAAGAAGTCAGTATGACGAGATGATCATATTTGAGAGTTATGAATCAGCAAGATGCCAGTAGAGGCTGTGTGCACCACCACCGGCCCAGCTGTAGCAACAGTTCCTACACCTGGCTTGGGGTTCCCGTCCACACACAAGACACCACCGGTATACCGTCCCAACCCCACACACACTACAGGAGCGAGGGTGATTGAGAAGGCCGGATCGGTCGCGCTCCCACTGCAACATTCCCACCTCCCCTCCTCCTCTCCATCATGCCACCCGACGATGTGACTGCGAAACTGCATTCGTATCCGAAGCGTAAATCTAAATTACCGGCGCATCGAGGTGTCTGGCCCGGCCCGGCCTGGCCTGGCCTGGCTCGGCCCAACCCGGCCTGGCCTGGCCTGGCTTCGCTCTAGCGCAGGTCCCCGATTACTTTGAAACGATTGTATCTTGTGGCCGGATGGATTCACTGTTCCCCCCCCGCCCCGCCCCGCCCCCGACCCGACCATGGGGTGTGTGTGGAGGAGGAGAATGATAATCTTTGGGATTACACTCATTTCGCCATTGACTATTGATAAGAGAGATAACAAGCGGGAGTTTATGTTCGCCGGGATATATGGCGAGAAGTGGACTGGTAATGGTGTTAATATGTGACGTATATAACTTATGTTACAGTCACTACCGAGGGTGGATCTTCTCGCTAGTCATGAGCGGAGAACGTGTCGCCCAGACTGCCAGTGGAGGACATTAGGGGCAAGAATCTCTGCCCTTCTGAGGGGATTATGAACGCTATCGCCATCGAGCGCGTTCGGGAAGGGGGTCTCTTATCTTGTCCCCATGGCTCCCAGGTGCGTGTGTGTGTATGTGTGTGTGTGTGTGTGTGTGTGTGTGTGTGTGTGTGTGTGTGTGTGTGTGTGTGTGTGTGTGTGTGTGTGTGTGTGTGTGTGTGTGTGTGCGTGTGTGTGTGTGTGTGTGTGTGTGTGTGTGTGTGTGCTTGACGTATGCTTTCGGCAGAGGAGATTACAAGGCTGCAAGAGCCTATTTCCTTAAATAAATCTCTCCCAGACTAGGTGCTGCCACACACACTCAAGAAATTGTGTATACAGAACGCAAGGAACTGCTTATTGTATACGCTCCGAAATCACTTCTATCCGACGTGCTGTATCGTTAACCTTATCAGAGAATAAAGAGGAATTGTAATTTACTACATATAATACGAAGTTTATCGACCATCAGGGCGTAATTTCACTTTCGTAATAAGTAATTTGCTTCGTCACAATTTAAGTAATATTTTCCAAAACAAATTTGAAGAACAATTTCTCTTTCACATTGATCATCCAGTCCTCCGCATCCTGTCACACGCACTGAAAACATTAATTTGCACGTTGCAATCAAACTCCTATTCTAACATCCATCATAACCATTATCATCTAAACTGCGCACGATAAAAACAGACAATAACTCACCACTCACACTCTAGCTAGAAATAAAGAATGACTCTTAAAGTCAAGGTATTTTCAGGGTATATATATATATATTCTTTTCTTTTTTTTCCCCATACATATTCGCCATTTCCCGCATTAGCGAGGTGGCTTTAAGAACAGGGGACTGAACTTTTGAGGAAATATCCTCACTTGGCCCCTTTCTCTGTTCCTTCTTTTGGAAAATTGAAAAATGAGAGGGGAGGATTTCCAGCTCCCCCGCTCCCTCCCCTTTTAGTCGCCTTCTACGACACGCAGGGAATACATGGGAAGTACTCTTTCTGCCCTGTCCCCAGGGATATTTTATATATATATATTTATATATCCTAGTCTAAGCCAGATGCGTGAGGAGGAACAGCTGGATTGACTGTGGACCTAATACCGAATCCAAACTTCGAACATACGATTTCGACCCCGGGCGAATGAATCCCATCCAACACGCGGTTAGACCTAACTCAAGAAATCTACCACGCAGCCCCAAGCGCCGACATCATTTCAAATCACCCAAGAAATCATGCACTTCAACTGTTTAGGCAATGGTGCCCTTTCAAGCACTCAAGCAGTAAGTCATCCACCGCACCCACCCACCCACACCCACACACACACAGAGCTACCCACATACCACAAGTAAACGATTACATCTGACTCATATCCAAGCTTTCCCTCGAGGAGCTTCATGCCAACGACAACATTAATCATCAGGATCACTTCAAATGAAATCGTCCCTCAGTCGCGAGACAGAATGAAACAGATGAACGCTCCTTTTTAAGACGGTCGAATGATTCTTGAATTTTCCTAAACTGACTGAAATGGACAAAATTTCATACTTTCGGTATGCCAACGTTTCTTAAACTACGCCATACAGCTTAATATCTATTTAGTCTATTGGTTCATAACAGAGATTAGACAACAGAGATTGCAGTTACGACTCCCCCAGAGGAAATCACTCCAGAGATAAGGAGTTTGAGATAACTATTGAATATATATTAGTATTAACATACAGAGAACAGAGTAAGACTCGTTCCTCTTGAAAACTGATAAAAGCTTTCCAATGTTTAACACTTATCATCTGCCTTTATTTTCTCTCTGCTGTACCTAACCCCATGTCCCCCCCCCCCCCTTTTTTTTCTCCCCCTCCTTATTTGAGGCCTGGTCTCCAAAAGGACTTCTGTCCCTGACTTAGGGTCTCTCAGACGAAATGAGACACACAGTTACCCTGCGGCAAAAGCAGCGACGTGACGAGAAAAGCAGTGATGAGACGACAAATGCAGTGACGTAAAAGCAGCAATAACGTAATAACAAAAGCAGTGCTGTGACAACAGAAGCAGTGACGTGACAACATAAACAGTGAACAAATGATAATGGCAGCGTTGTGAGAACAGAAGCAGTGACGAGACAACAAATGCAGTGACGCGACAGCAAAAACAGTAGTGACGTGACGACAAAAACAGTGATCTTCTTCATCATCAAGTGAAACAAAAACATAAAATAACTGAATTAAAGATAGAGAATGTGAAGGAAAATATAAATCTAGGAAGGACACAGAAATTCAACCCGGGCCGTGGCTCGGCTAATAGACTGGACATTATAATGATAAATTCCCGCCTCTGAAAACACACACACACACACACACACACACACATTTGTCTTATGTGAGTGTGTCTGACGCCGGGCTTCCTCCTCCTCCTCACCACCAGGCGATACAACACACACACACACACACACACACACATACACACGCTCTCGCCTGTAAACAACCACCTGGCTGCTGTCACAACAACAACTGAGGGATCGCTCCACAATTTATTCCTGCCTGATGCCTCTGACCACAACACGAAGCAGCGGAGGCAACCCCAAAACATGACGAATGCTGACATGGGGCCGAAGGGAAGGTGCGAGAAAGATCACAACCCCCACAATGGAAAGATCGTACTTGACCTCACAAATCATAACGTTGGTGTTATGAACCGAAGGAACGAACGAGGAGAGAAGAAAAAAAATCATATTCAAAAGTTTAATCGAAAACGTAACGTAAGACACACTTTTTGCACCTACGACCTCTTATCTTTAAGTGCACTAGTTATGCATGACGAAAAAAGTATCAACCATAGAACTACAGAACAAATGATAAACGGGTAAGTGACGAGGTTATTTGGATGATAAGGCAGTCAGGCAGGACAGAGCCTTGAGGTCGTCACAGTGGTTGAGATAAGGCAAGAGTAAGCCAGGTATTAGGACAGTAACGATCCACCAGCAGGAGCGGGACAATCCACGAACAGGAGCAGGGCAATCCACGAACAGGAGCAGGGCAATCCACGAACAGGAGCAGGGCAATCCATCAGCACGTGTGGTATGCAATAAAATCAAGACAATAACACACTACCAGAGGTTAGAGGTCGTCATGATGCACTTCACTTACCCTGGGAGACGGACGGGGTGGCCAGGGATACGTTGTGAGAGCCTCAGTCACAAGGGCGCCAGCGAGGACCGACCAGGCTGATCTCTGGAGTATCTCTGTGTCCCTAATGTGTCCCAGAGAAATCCCCCACAACGCCCGTGATGTGTCCCAACTGTGTACGCAACTGTGACCGGGACACTGTCCCCAGTCTGCATGCAATATGACCCTGATATGTCCTCAATTTATAAGCAGCATTAACCTAATATGTCCCCAATTTATAAGCAGCATTAACCTAATGTATGTCCCCAACCTGTACGCAGTGTGATACTGATGTGTCCCCACTGTGTTAGCAGTGTGATCCTGGTGTGTCCCCATTGTATAATTAGGTTCACCCTGATGTGTGCCCACTCTGTACGCAGTGTGACCTTGACGAGCCCCTAGTCTATTACCAGTGTGATCCTTACGTGTCCTCGGAGTTTGGTCTCGCACCGCCAACACAACAGACTTCGACGACGTCAGTCGCTCTTACCTGGAACGACAAGAGAAAAAAAATATTACCGCGTCAGTTTGTTTTGCCGCAACAGCTGACTCTCCAAAACACAACATGCACGAAAAGATGTAAATACTGTGTTGTAAATACACATATCATAGTCTCACCTATTGTGGTTCACATGGTAAACTTCTAAACAAGGAAGAAAAATACGGAATTCACTTTTTCTTTCTAGATACTGTTTATCCCTATGTGAGGAAGGGTTGTGTGTACACACACAGTAGTTAGATATGCACACACTTAAGCATACATAAATATAAAGGTTTACACACACACACACACACACACACACACACACCTGTTGCGTGTACACCCTCGGTAGTTACACATGCACACATGTAAGCATATATGAATATAAAGGTGTAAGCACACACACACACACACAAAACAAACATACTTTCTCTCTCTCTCTCTCTCTCTCTCTCTCTCTCTCTCTCTCTCTCTCTCTCTCTCTCTCTCTCTCTCTCTCTCTCTCCCTCCCGTCTCGAAGACCAACAAGATCGCAACGTGGACGACACAAACACGTTGCCAGATAACGTTATCCTCGAGGTGCTTCGTGCAGCCATCTGGTCACCAGCCCTCAGCTCGCCTCAGTATCTTCCTCCTGTGCTTAAACCCTTTCAGAACGACCACACGCCCCTCGTGAACGACTGGGTGCGACCCCCTTGAGTATGGAATGGCCTGCTCTCTGAATGCCCGGTCCCTTAAGGATCAAGTCGAAGTTCAAGGCCATTATACCGAAGAGCAAATTCTCACAATCGAATGCACTTCTACTAGAGTTTAAAAAGAAGAAAAAAAACCCACGTGTTACCCCTCTTGTTTTATTGTTTTGCACCCACTGTACGTTCGATGCTTGCGTCCACCTACCCCCATACTACGCCTACGTCGCTGTGTCTGTATGTCTGCTCCCACGTCCTTCTCTCACACACAGACATCTCTGTAGCCTATTCCCTGCAAGACAATATTCGCATCGAGGCCTTCCTCCGCTGTGTCCCCGTCCTCATCATTTCACATCTGTTCTGCTTGGATTATGTCAGACATGTTATCAGACCCACTTCATAAGTTACTAAGTTACTTTTGCAGGTTGATGCAGTTCTTCGTCACTCTTTACACCACCTGGATAACCATCACACTTCTGAGTAACTTCCCCCCCCAAAAAAAATGTTACCCATAACATAATGTCCTCAAGGTTTAGGCTGGACACCTAGCATTGTGCGGTGGTACCCGTTGTAATAAGCATCAGCATGTTGGCCTGTGTCGCTACCGGCCCCACAGATAATGGCGTTAGATATGTAGGTATGTGTCCTACTGTCTTCCTGTGTGTGGGGGAGGGGGACTGGCTCAACTCTCCCCCCTTCTCCAACTCTCTCTCTCTCTCTCTCTCTCTCTCTCTCTCTCTCTCTCTCTCTCTCTCTCTCTCTCTCTCTCTCTCTCTCTCTCCACCATGGTGGTTTTCCCGACACTTGTCTTCGATTTCCCGGTGTTCAGTCCTGCATTTTGTTTTCGCACCGGGCCTGACGCCGCGTCATTTCTTTGCATATCCGTCGGTCAGCCGCGACTACACACACACACACACACACACACACACACACACACACACTCCGATCCATCAGTCTGTGTCTGTACGCGTTTCGTATACGAACAGCTAGAATCGAAGTCCCTAACGCTAACAGAGCCTCGACCTGTACGGATACAAGAGTCTTCCGTTTTTTGTGGAGTTAAAACACCGTTTTCAAGGGTCCACAGCAAGAGACGTGATGGCAAAAGGAAAACTGTTATTTCTTTCATTTTTTAAGCTGTGAATGACATGGCAAGAGCAAAACATGTCCATCTCGGGGGAAAGGAATATAGGGTAAGAAAAAGAGAAGATATTATTCAGAGCTCCTGAGGTGTTTCCCGACCTGGCTCCTAAAGGCAGGAAGGTTATAGGAAGAATGGAAGATGGAAGATAGGAGAAGGGTTCCTCGGCTTCCCTGTCCGAAAGAGAAGTAGGCATCATAACGGTCAATCCTCGTGTGGTTGGTCTCCACACGGAAACTATAGGAAGCAGCTGCCGCTCACGAGCCACAGGGCCAGAGGCCCACAAGAGCAGCGACCAAAGTAATACCTGTAGAATAGGGAAAGAAGACCAACTTGACGGTGTACAGAGGGGGATGGCTAGAGAGGGAACATCTGGAGAATACATATATAATGTGACTGAGGACTTGTGATTCTACTCTGGCTAATGAAAACGTTGAGGAAGAGACATGCCAATTGTGTAAACAGTATTCCATACTTGGACGAATATAAGAGCCCTGTAGAAAAAAAAAATAGTTGCGTACAGAAGGAATACGTAATTACAGCATCTAATTCAATACTCTTAAGTTTTTTTTTGGGAAGCAGATTTTGTAAAGTTGATAACGTGAGGTTCTTTAGGATAGGGTAGAGGATATGTTTATCCCAAACACATTTATATCCCTGTGGGGATGAACAGCTTTGGACATGAGAGGAAGGAAACGGGTGAAAATATTGAAGAGATATGTGGAAAATATTGCTTTTTAGCACTATCGAATTTCACTAAGGTTTCTTTTTTTAGTTCCCCAATCTGAAATATTGCACAAGTCCAAATTAAAGAGTGATTTGTTCGGTACGAGAAAGAGAACGAGCAGTAGAGTGAAAGGAGGGAAGGGGAGGAAAAATGAGTTGATTACAGGGACACTAACGTAGGAGCGCATGATAAAGAATGTTCTAAATCACCTTCATTATATCGTTAAACGCGATAACACAGGGTCAACAGCCAGTGACTTAGAGAGATTTGCCCGGGAAGTCGTAGCTAACCAGGTCATTAGCAGACGATGTATGAGGTCATGCTACATAAACACCCTCGTAACTTCGAAGTCTTCTGGGCACGATGGTTCCACCCTTGAGCACGACGATAAAGACCATAAACAATACAGTTATGCCCCTAGGGCACAGTGACGCTACCCTTGAACGAGGCACGATGAGCCTGACCTTTTGACCTGACCTCCAGTTAGTCAAATCAAAAAGAGCCAGGTCATGACGCCGAGACCCTGTAATGATTCGTCGTGGCTCAAGAAATACGAATGTACAACTACATCAAGAACCAGAGGCCATTCTTGAAGGCCATGGTAAACTTACAGAGGAGAAAATAACTCGCCAGGTAAACAAATAATAAGAGACTGATCAACACATCTCTCTCTCTCTCTCTCTCTCTCTCTCTCTCTCTCTCTCTCTCTCTCTCTCTCTCTCTCTCTCTCTCTCTCTCTCTCTATCTCTCTCTCTCTGCCTCCGGAACACCAACACATGATCAAAATCTTTATTCGATCATTAATCCCTCCTATAATGCGGGATAAAGTTGTAATATATATATTTTTTTTTTTCCTTAGTAGAGTAATGGAGGTGTTCCTGTCGAAGGTTCACCAGACTACAGGAAGTATTTGGGAGTTTTTCGCCGATCGAGGGTCGGCCGAGCGTGACGGCCGCGGCACAGCCGAGAGAATTGGTCGCCACTGCCGCTGGTCGAACCGACCGACCGACCAAGCCAAGCCAAGCCGCCCTCGCTCGGCCCGGAGGGGGGAGGAAGTGCGACAGAAGTCCTTACAGGCAGTGCTTACAACTTTTTGCGTCAGGTTAACCACAGAGATAATAGAAAGTCAGGCGAACACAGACACAGACACACACACACACACACACACACACACTCCCTCCCTCGCTCCTTCATTACGAACAAAAGCAACGCAAATAATATCATTTATCATCGACATTTCTTATATATCTTTGGGGGTAAGGAAGAATTGAATAGTGCCCACGTCACTCCTACGTGTCGCAGACGGCGACAAAGAGAGAGTGGAGAGAGGACAGAAAAGGGTGGATGGGGGGGAAATAGAAATCTACCCCTACTGTATTATCACTTCCTACAGGCAATGGTGTAGTGGTCAGCATCGTTGACTTAAATCATGTGGGGATGGGTTCCCATCCTTGGCAGGGCAGTCGGCTCACAGTCAACCCAGCTGTGTATCTCCCACTGGCGCTGGCGAATACGAAGGAAATGGGCCCTTGGATGAAAAAGAAAGGACAGAGTGTTGACGTGCGCTTCTAAGGACAATATGTGGGTGATCAGAAAAAAAAAAAAAAGTATGAGCTAAAAGAAAGATGTGGTAGTCAGAAGAGTATTTATGTTAGAGTTGATATGGGTGTTGTGAAACGGTTTGGACTCTTGGAGAGGATGAGTGTGGAGAGGTTGACTAAGACGGTATACATGTCGTAAGAGGAGAAAGGGAGGAAAACCGAGGAGACGAAAGCCTGCAATTGAAAGATGTTTTGAATGGTGGGAACTGAGTATCCAGGAGGGTGTGAAGCGTGTAACCTCGAGCAGACGGAGTCCAGAACACCCATATATATATGTAATATATATATATATATATATATATATATATATATATATATATATATATATATATATATATATATATATATATATATATATATATATATAATAATAATGGCCATAACTAGAGAAAAACGTAATCATGACAGCTGTTCTGCAACTCAAATCTTCGTCCCTGATCAAGATTGTACAAGTTCGTAAAGAATAACCGTATCATACACCATCCGAAACTTAGAACATCCCACAGCCGTCAGCTTACCAGTGAAGCCGTAAGCTCTTTAACGTCGGGCCGTTAACAGCTTAACTTACGATGGTGTTGCAGAAAATGATTAGGTATTTGTGTAGCTACCCAGCATCCTGTGTACCTCAGTGTAGGGCAGTGTTCTCATGTAACCTGCTGAACGGTAATGCTGCCTCCTCCGCGGCGCACACCGCCTTCTTCTTTACCCAACCAACGGTAAGATATTCGTGCTTGGCAAACAGTACACCCGCCCTAACGGATCAACAGAAGATTTCGAGCTAACAGTACTCCCGACACCTCAAGTACTTAGGGTATAACAGAACTCTGCGCTTCACAACAACACTGCGTTTGGGGTTGACAGAGCTTAAGCGTTAACAGTAAACCCCAGCTTAAGGCAGTGGGTAAGTTCCGACATAGGTGTAACTAGGGATAGACGGCACTTCAAGCTGAATAGCGACACGTTTTAACTTTACCCCCAACCTTACAGCAATTACTCCAAGCCCAAGTGTAAGAGCACTTAGCACACCACTCTAACACAGACACACTAATCTAGACATGACAGGTCTCCCTGTTTAACAGTACTTTAGCCACAGGAACTAACTCTGGTCTTAACAGTACTCCCGCCTTAAAGCTGTCAACCTAAAAACAAATGCGACATTAAAGGCCACGGAGGTCTACGACCATCACCTCATCACTGAACCACAACAAAATCCCGACTCAATACACACACACACACACACACACACACACACACACACACACACACACGATAAATATATTTCAATAGGATAACCAAACGTTATACAGATCCACTTCCACTCCACTCACCTGAACAGACTTATAACCTTTATAAAGAACTTAAATCATCGTTGCGTCAGCTTTTACATGACAGGTCATAGGCCTCACTAGCCGTCGTCCCAGTTCTCACAAAATGATGAGAGACAGAGCCACTGTACCAGGTACTGTAGGGCAGTGCCTTCGACGTTTGTATTACGTGTGACCTAATTATTACGGAGTGGCTGAACCAGTTGTCGATGAGCATCTGCTGCAATCACGGAGGTATGGAATCAGGGGTTCGGCTTCAACGGAACTCTTAATCCCTTGAGTACGACGGTGCGGCCCTTGAGTACGATGGTGCAGCCTCTGAGCACGATGGTACAGCCTTGAGCACGATGGTAAGGCCCTTGAGCACGATGGTGCAGCCTTTGAGCACGATGGTACAGCCTTTGAGCACGATGGTAAGGCCCTTGAGCACGATGGTGCAGCCTTTGAGCACGATGGTAAGGCCTTTGAGCACTAACTTTGGGTATGACGGCTTGGCTGTGACCCATTTAGGGTCAGGTCAAAGTTCAGGTCGTCATACCTAAGGATCCTAACGTCGTGCTCAAGGGTCATAGCCTCTTCCTCAAGGAGTCGTACTCGAGGATCGCATTGTCGTGCTCAACGACCATAACGTTATGTACGAGTAGTTAGTAATGCATTTAGGTCATGAAGTGGTTACTTAGCGTGGCCATATTTACAGAATGGCAACTGGCAGTAGGTCATCGCAAAATTACCATATTTCAGATTCATCTAAATCGTCCGTCCGAGGGATACGAACCCACAGACAAACATGGAGACAGAAAAAGGGGAACGGACACAACAACACCTGGTGCCCTGTATTGATCAAGAAAAAAGCGATGAAGATGAGGCGGCAGGAACAGTGAGAGTCAAACATGGATATCCACACACACACACACACACACACACACACACACACACAGGAACTACTTCCTTCCTCCACCCTCCCTTCCACCTGTGAATAAAACATAATACAACATAATCGTCGTGAAATAATGCGCTCCTCGTCTCGATAATGTTCACAAGATAATAAGATAATAAAGGAGAAGCGTTTGAGCTACGCTTAACCTGGTAGTGTTTAGCGGTGGTCGTCCACTCGCCCTTCTCGTCCAGTCCGCGAGCGAACCTTGATTCTTAAGTCGTCGACGCTGCCAGCGCAAAAACACTTCCATTATTGGCATATGAAAGGAGTCGCCTTGGCGGATGGGATTTGTCACCATCATCGTTTGTCGTCATAATGTTTCCAGAGCGTCAAGATCTCCCACTTCCTCGCCCCTTGTAAACACTGCAAACGACATGTGGCTCACGGCTCTTGTCGCGTTTGGTACAGCACGCCTCACTCGTGTCCGGCAGTGGTCACATATGGTCGTCTGTTCCAGCGTACGAATAAGATTAACGTCATCATTCCAGTACAGACGAAGGTAACATCATCATTGCCCGCAACACATTTTTTTTCCAGTTTAGACAAAAAGCAAACGGAGCCGTGAGCATGTTGTGACCCAGACATGAATCACACCACACCCTTGAGTAACACAGGGTTAAAGAAAGCTTTATTTTTTCCCTTTAACACGTGCGATTATATCACTTGAATCATGTCATTCAATGACGCTTGGTCGTACAGAGTACGACAAGCAAGGCTGACACCAGCGTTTGTCGACCAGGGATCCGCAAGCATTTCTTCAGGGCTTTAACAAAATTCTGTTACAAACAAGAAATTTAACCCTGGGGAACCCAGTAAGTTCATAATTGATGATTGAAGCTCTTTTAACCTTAACTTGGCTTAATGGCTGCCACATAATTGCTCCTGAAACCATCAAATATTGCCCGAGAAAAAAAAATGAGGGAAAGAATGGATGGAAAGTAGTTTTGGTTCCTGAAAATTTTACAAGTTGCTCTGAGACTTCATCACCTAAGGACAGTGTTATTCCAAAGGGACACAGTACACTAGAAACACTAGGCGAGGAACACGAGGCGAGAAATCCTTCTTCTGCATCAGCATATTTGCTGTGGTACACTCAACAAGCGTAAACATAACTAGCACTGCTTACATCCGGTCAATATCTAAGCCTTTGGAGCATCACGGTACGACCCCTTGAGCACGATGTTACGACCCTTAATCGTTGGGGTACAATATTGGCCCAGCCTATCGTACTTACTGGTCGCACCGTCGTGCTCGCGGTGTTTAAGAGAATGCATTATTGCGTCGCGATGGAACGGAAACGTAAAGACGTCTCATCACCGAACACAATCACGGGGGAGACAATCTTATTCTTTTATTTATGAGATCTTTCCAACGACCCACGACGACGGCCCTATATTCTCAAACGTCGGTAAGGCAAATGATACAGAGAATGACGGCTTAGTCTCTCTCTCTCTCTCTCTCTCTCTCTCTCTCTCTCTCTCTCTCTCTCTCTCTCTCTCTCTCTCTCTCTCTCTTTCCATATACCGGCGGTGACCCCCCCCCCCCTCCTCACCAAACTACCAGACGCACAACAACCACTACGGCAATTGCGTCGCGGACGGAAACCCTCCGTCGTCATTTCAAACCAATAATGGTTACAAATGACAATGGTAATGCCAATCTGTATTGTTTTATGTGTCGCAAATGTTAGGCGTCTTCGCTCCGCAAGGACGCTCACTCCCCCCAGCTCCTGAAGGGAAATATAGGGGGGTGTCCGTCACCACACTGGAAATGCGTAGTCTAACCTCCCATGTCGTGACTGTCGCTAGAGGGGAAAAATATATATATAAGAATACGTTTACCGCCGGCCACCATCCTCTGGGGGGAGGAGAGGCGACGCCGCCAGTGCTGTGGCTGAGCACGTTCTGCAGCCTAGGGCACCGTGATTTATGCCGTCTCCACAACCACAGGCAACGATGGTCAACGTTCTCCTCCATATATACCTCTATTACCCCGTTCATCGGCGGCGGCGGCGGCGGCTTCCGGACCTGCAGTATAAACAATTCCCGTGGCAAGCCAGGTAAGCAGGCGGGAGGGGGAGGAGGAAAACACCCTCGGTTCTAATTCAATTCACCATCTTATAGTGAATCATACCCACTTGTTGTATCCCTTTACAAATTACCTATTTGGAGGGGAGGAGAAGCAATGAGTATGGGCGCTGTGATCCTCCTCCGAAGAGATTAAATCTTTACCCCCAAAGTTTTGCAAGCCATACTTACTGCCGGAACTGGCTCGTTACATAATCATGCCGGCAATTCTCTACCTGCCCCCAGCCCGCCACCCCCTATAACTCAAGCAGATGGCAGATAAAGAGACAATAGTTTACGCTGCATTTACAGTGTAGCCCGTCATTTCCAGTAATAAAGTAACCGATGTCGCGTACCTGCCCTTTATTTACCATACGGCTGTTGACGGCCAAACCCGCCCGCACTCAGTCATATGGGGTCTGTCACCTGCCTGCGACTGCCAAGGATTTTCAACGTTCAGTAGTGTTCGCGTCAACAGTTGACTGTTGGTGACGGTGACGGAAGAAGGAGACTGGACCAAGTTCTCTCAAAGCTGTTAGCTACAGCGAGAGAGGGGGAAGGAACCAGTGAAGGGTAGAATGAAAGATAAGGCATCAAAAGCAAAAGGGAGAGGATAAAGAAACATCAGTAGGAGCAGAGGTGGGGAAAACAGGAGGAAGATATGCAACAGAGGTGTGAGAAAGGGTCGAAAGCAAGATGAAGGAGAAAGAGACGAAAGCAGAAGAAGGGATGAAGGACCGAAAGCAAGAGAAGGGAGAGAAGAAAGCATTTATCAGAAAGTGTGGGAGGGATGAGAGGGGAAGAAGGATACCAAAAGAAGCATAGACCTCAACGACCCATCTTACGAGACCTGACCAAGAGAACCCACCACCACTGCCCTTACTGCTACACCTCGCCACATGAAACTTGGCCTCGAGAACTCCCTTTTACGAGACCTCCATGAAATCAGGGGGACCAGAACTCACCACACGAGAACGAACCGCAGCCGCTTACTTCATAAGAATTCGCTGCAAGAGACACGACCTCGAGGAGTGACCACATGGGGGCCTGACAACCCACCACAAGGAGCTTTTCTCAACGAGAACCCACCACAAAATGACCGGTGACAAGAGGAACCCACCACAAGGAGCCTGCGACAACAAAATCGCTGGTAGACTAATTAGCCATGAAAATTGACGCAAGCGCGGCTCACCAAACGAGACTACGTAACTATGGGCACTAACGACACGGAAGACTAATCACCAAAACCTACCATCTTGGACATAACCCCGGGGGTCGTTACCATGCGTGACCTGACCCAGTCACTAAACGAGTACTAAAACCCCCTCAAAGACTCGCCGTAAGTGACCTGACCGCAAGAGCTGACCGCGGAACCCAACACACCTGACCACGGAACGTGACCATAGCGACAAGAGGAGGATAATGTTATAATGTGAGGGTGGTCTTACTCATTTACTGGGGGGGGGGGGAGAAGGGAGGGGGGGAAGGGTCATATAGAGTTACTGAACGGTGGATCGCCTTCGGAGACTCAGGACGAGGGGTCTTAGCGGCCGACGTCGAGTGTAACTTGAGGAGGTGCGGATCGAGAAGGAGCTCTCGCTCAATGACTGAAGGAAATTTCATGTTAAAATATATCACATATATCAACAGGAAGGTCATATCAAGCAGACAAATGTCTACTGCGTGTTCCAAACCAACTCTTTAATATCAGTTAAAAAAAAAAAAGAGGAGGGTTATGCCTGGCTTACAGATATTCATAGTAAGGTCATATTCAACTTACAAGTGTCTATTGTAACGTCATATTCAGCTTGCAAGTGTCTAGTGGAACGTCATATTCAGCTTGCAAGTGTCTAGTGGAACGTCATATTCAGCTTGCAGGTGTCTACTGTAACATCATATTCAGCTTGCAAGTGTCTACTGTAACATCATATTCAGCTTGCAGGTGTCTACTGTAACATCATATTCAGCTTGCAAGTGTCTACTGTAACATCATATTCAGCTTGCAAGTGTCTACTGTAACGTCATATTCAGCTTGCAAGTGTCTACTGTAACATCATATTCAGCTTGCAAGTGTCTACTGTAACGTCATATTCAGCTTGCATGTGACATATTCAACTTATAAGTATCTATTGGATGGTCTTACTCACCTTGCACATAAAGCCGTCCCTCCCCCACCACTCCTCCCACCCAAGCTTACAGATATCAGGATCATATGCAGCTTACAAATGAGGGGCTTTATGAAGCTGTCAAGCGTTGAGGGAGGATGTACCAAACTTACTAACATTATGTGTCTGTATGTAACAATTGAGGAAGACCCGTATCCTGTAATCCCTCAGGGAGAGACGGGCTGTGTGTGTATGTGTGTGTGTGTGTGTGTGTGTGTGTGTGTGTGTGTGTGTGTGTGTGTGTGTGTGTGTGTCTTGAGAAATCGTGCGTAACTACCCAAACGATCGGGATCACTACATGTCGCGATGTCCGATGAACAGCGGTGAACTAGGGGGGGGGAGGGAGGAGGCGGGCGGCTAACTACGCCCCTATTACTGGGGTGGGGTCGTGACTATCATGGCACGTGACACGAGCGTAATAACTTAAATGGCTTAATTACCCAGTTAGAAAAAAAGAAAGGAAACTTCCTGTACTTTGTATGGATGACGGACGGTACGGTACGGTACGGTACAGATTGTAGGTTAAGCTCTCGAGCACATCCATACATATACCTACCTACACCATACGTCAACCCATATATACATACATAAAGCAAATACCAACACTGCATCATACATGAAGAGAGATATTCCAAGCTCTAGAATGCACAAACACAAAAAAATAAACATCTATACTGAGAGCTTTTCCTTTCCTCTGGATTTAGGAGAAAGTTTAATGTTTACTACATAAATGAATTACTAAGATTCTATTCCCTCACCCACACCCCCTCCTCCCTACACCTCACACACCTCGTCCCTCCCTCAACCGTCTCAAAGAACGACGAGACGAGACGAGATGGACGACCTATCCCACCCTATCTCACACCAGGTGATGGTGGACTTGGGTGCTCTGCTTGCCTTGCGAGGCCAACCTTGCTTCACAGTGGCACGTGCGCGTACTTCATCGGTACGACCGAAATCAGAGGTCCTCCCTTAGGCTGCCACCTCCCTCAGTGAGGTTAACAGTTCCCAGGCGAGGAGTACTTCCGACAGACCCCGAGCCATGGAGCACTTTAATATATCCGAGGCACTTCGACAGACCTGAGCCAAAGAAGACTTCGATGGTTCCGGGCGATGGAACGTCTCGATAAACCTGAGAGATGGAAGCACTTCGGTATATATATATGTATATATATATATATATATATATATATATATATATATATATATATATATATATATATACACACACACACACACCCGTAATAACAGGAGCGGTGTGATCAGAGCGACGTCGGCCGGTATCAACCAGCCAGTAGTGGTGGGGGAGGAAGAGGTGAAACGACAGATTCGATAATTTCTAAAAAAAACTCCTCGAGGCGGGGGGAAAAAATAATGCCTTGAGGAATCAATCGCCTTAACGTTCTTCACACGTCCACGTTTAATAAGGCGGGGAGGGAGGGAGGGAGGGAGGGAGGGAGGGAGGGAGGGAGGGAGGGAGTGAGGGAGGGAGGGAGGGAAGCGTTTACGTGCACAGCCTCCAGGTGCGGCCATTTAAGAGCTCGCCGCTTATAATTATTTATCGCGGAGGAACCCGCCGCGATTATGCCGTCGTGAGCTCCAGCCGCCAGCGAAAATTGATCTACTTGTACTTGCCACTATATCCCCCCCACCCACCAACACCCACACACACACACAATACACAGCACGGCACCCGGCGTGTTTCCGTAGTGCGGCGGGGAAGAGGAGGGAAGGCGAGGTTGACGGCGACTCCATCGCTTCCCGTCGGCGTCGAAGGACGAGGTACGACGCCGCACCTCCTGCGATGGTGGTGGTGGTGGTGGTGGGCGGGGGAGAAGGATTGGGGGGGGAGCATTGACTGCTACCACAGGGGTGACACGGAGGAAGAGGGGAGAGGGTGGTCACGACCTTCGACCCGGCCAGAGACCCCTCCCTCCCTCCCGCTCATGAACGAGACCTCTCCTTAATAACAGATCACGTAACTGATGTATGACACGGGCTTCGACGAGGCTTCGGAAATCCATCGGCAGCGGAGCGATTCCTCAACCCTACCAACCCCCCCACACCTCGAGTCCACAGAACGGCGCTCGCAAGGCGCACATCGTCAGAACCTACATCGACGACGGCACCACACCAAGATTACGAACGATTTCATAAACGCGGGAGGTGGCCACACTTGGCTGAAACTAGACCACGTAAACGAGACGAGCCACGACAGGTCGTGATGAGCGGGTGCTGACCGACTGAAATGATTCGACACACGCTGTTCACTGAGCATCCGAGTGAACACTGACCAAACCGAGGGTATACACTGAGGACCACAGACTTATACATGAGTGTAGTGTCTACCAATCACGGGCAGAGTTGTATACTGAATCACTGATAGTCTCCGATGACACATTTCCCCCCTTCGGCAAAACGCGAGGTTACAGAGCAGATAATGACGTTGGCTCTGGTTTTATACCTCGTGCAGACCGGAGCGGGAGAGGGGCAGTGTTATGGGGCGGAAGTTGTATACTCAGTAAAGTGGGTACGTGTTGGAGTGTGATGACATACTTACGGCACAAGTTTGATGTGTGAACAGAGATAAATGTGCCAGCAGGTGTATACTGTGACAACAGAGGTAAAATGTGTCAATGGAGGAGTGCTGTGTCAGTGTATATATATATATATATATATATATATATATATATATATATATATATATATATATATATATATCTATATCTATATATATATATATATATATATATATATATATATATATATATACACTGTGTCAAAAGAAGGTGTCCAATGTCGGCAGAGGTCAGGAGAGCAGACTGAAGCAGACTCTGCTCACTTGATCAAAGCAAACTCTCCTCAGCTCATCCCAGCAGACTATCCTCCCTCATTCTGGCAGGCTTTCCTCACTCTGCCCAGCAGACGTTACCTTACTCACTGCGACAAGCTCTCCCTCATCCACCCCCTCAAACAGACACCAGCCCAAAGGCCATTTGCCTCGCCAACAAAATAAACAGACCCCGAACAGCTCAGTTCGCCATGTCCACGACACCGGGTAGCCAAACTATTACCCTACTCTCAGACAATGTTTATCTCAAACCAGTTATGACAGGGCCATATCACCACCGGCCCTCGAATCACCTTTGCTGAAACGAGGCTGGGAAAAACGAGCCGACGAAAATCTGAAAATGAATTATACAATCGAATTCCGATCACCATTCCGATCTCCGACTCTGTAACGAAGTCTTGGCGCAGATAGGAATAAGAAGATGGAATGACTCGAACCCACGACAAAAGGCATACCCGTGCCTCATGCCTGGAGCACCACATGATGGGAGACGCGACCTTATTGTCCCTGTGGCGAGGAGGTCAAAGTCCCTTATCACAGTAGCACATACCAACCCCCGAGGTTCTCTCTCTCTCTCTCTCTCTCTCTCTCTCTCTCTCTCTCTCTCTCTCTCTCTCTCTCTCTCTCTCTCTCTCCTTTGCTGCAGTCACTTTTTTTTCTCGGGGTCTCGAGCACAGGGTGTCTGGCTGACCAGAAAGGATCATATCAGAGCAGTACAGCTACCAGAAGTACGTCTTCTAACGTTTATATGAATGGAATAAACCTGAAAAAGGGGTCGAGAGATCAACGCAACCGAAGAATGCCAACGTCCACAAGGTCAAGGACGACGTAAACGAACGAACAGGCGAGACGGATGGAATGAGGTGGGCGGGGGGCACTGTTGTGGCTCTCGTCCCATTCAGCTGTCGCGGCGATCACCTGGCGGACAGCACGGACAAAATAGCAACAGGAGGAGGAGGAGGAGGAGGAGGGGGAGGAGGAGGAGGAGCAACAGCAGCTGCCGTGGCAACCGCTGCTGCAAAACACGGCTGTGAGGAACATACGCATAACAGAGCTGACTGCAGGATGCCATATGCTAATACGAGAGGACGGAACACCGAATACCTCAAGAGGGAGGGAGAGTTGGTGGGGGGATCGACCCCAACAACGCCAGCCAAGTCACAAGGAGGATGGGAAGATAGAGTTGTAGATATCAGGAAACGCAGGACAGAACTCCCTCATCGGATGGGAGGACAACTCCTCGATTGCCAAGGCGTCGCAGAGAACGTCAGAAGGGAATGGGAGAGCATCAACCAGAAGAGGAGTTAGAAATACAGCAGCGAAAGCAGCACTATAATCCTCCAGTATAGGGAAGGGGGGAAAAGTGATAGAGACAGGCAATATCTACACGCAAACGCGTCGTTCGTTACAACAGTAGAGACGTTTTTTTTAGCAACAGCAATCAACAGCAGCGGTAGCCAAGGGTGAGGAGAGGGGAGACAGCAGCAACAGCTGACTACGAGAGGGAAAAAAAAAGAGGAGACAGCTGCAGCGGCAATACCAAACTGGAACGCACCGCCACCGTCCAGGCCGCAGCCTTTGCGAGCCAGGTCCAGAAGGTTCTGGAATCCTGGAGTACATATTTTGGGTTGATTTTCTTCCAGATAAGCTTATTGGGAAGGGGCCAGCGGCCTTTCCTCCACCACCACCCCCTCCTCTCCTCCACCACACCACTACCACCACACGCCACCACACACCACCATCACCAGAAGCCACCTCTGTCTCTCGCACAAACCCCCATCGCCTCACGCACCGTCTGGAGGAGATGACGACCACCATAACACATCTCCCCCTCCTCAGATGACCAGCTTCTTCCACCTGAAACTTGTGAAAATATATATATATATAACACTCAGCCAAGTGTGCCCTGTGCCCCTCTGTCGGCTGAATCCACGAGTATTGCGCAGTCTTCTCATCCCCCTAACTAGGTAATAACCGTGAACCAGATGCCCTCTTCGTTTTCAATCGTGACGAAGATCTACCAAGGGTGTTACCTCACTTGAGGTGGTTGTTCGTCTCTGTGTACATGGTTTGGGCTGTTGGCTATAAGCATGTGTCGTGCTTCCCGGGAGTTGAAGCCACGTTCGACCAGACAACGAGGGACCGGACGTATCTATCGACGTTCATACTACATTACGGCAAATATGCACATCCCCTGCTACTGACTGTAGCGCAGCCATGAAGCTGCAGGAGCCCATGGAGAAGAAGGACTTGAGGTTACATAAAGAGGAGGAGGAGTAGGAGAAGAAGATGAAGAAGAAGAAGAAGAAGAAGAAGAAGAAGAAGAAGAAGAAGAAGAAGAAGAAGAAGAAGAAGTAGACAAGAAGAAGAAGAAGAAGAAGAAGAAGAAGAAGAACAAGAAGAAGAACAAGAAGAAGAAGAACAAGAACAAGAACAAGAAGAAAGAGGAAGGGAAAGAAAATCATAACCACGAATATAAATTCGTATCTTTAAGCACGAAGTGTCATTACATAACACGACCATATTACAGTTATCGGGTTACTGTTACATCATCATTATCCTTTTGGGCAGTGTTACATCACTGTCACGTGAGATGCCGACATTTTGCATGCTACGTAATTCAAAAAATGTCCGTTCCGGCCACTTGCAGATAATGCATGATCACGGGTCTTGGTCATATACACAACGTGAGGGGGTAACCACACGCTGCCCCCCGGGCTTGTATTTCTGGACTTCCGCAGGTTGGGAATGTTACACCCACGACACTTGTTCATCATCAAGTTCTTCTTAGTTTCATATGGGAGGAAAAAGCTGTACAAATGACGGATTGACGGATTAGATACGTCTTTAACACTTGATATCCTACAATCTTTGTACTATATTAGCAGTGACGGCAACTCAATGCCTTTATCAAGGCCAATTCTTTACACACACACTCACTCACACACACATACACATTCCTCATGTGATAATTCAATCTCCCCCCGTCTCATGTGATGTTCCGCCCCAGGCAAAGCAGCCTTGGCGATGTCTGTACGTACGTAAATCTATTTGCGCACACCAACACTCCGCTATCCATGACTTCGGCAGATTCGGAATGGTACATGTATTAACCTTCAAAAGATAAATAAATCCTGTGTTTCTGAAACCAAAAGATCAAAGCTCGAGTCAAACGTTATCGTTGCCAGGTGAACTCGTTATTAAAACTGTGTTTTGAGAAGGGGGTCTGAAACCGCTCTCGACAAACCCGCAGACTTTCGTACCACAAATCAATCTCCATCCATCGCGCGCCTCGCTGTGGAGAAGTTCAGCTGCGGTAGGTGACATTTGCAAGTCTTAGTTGTTGTTACTATTCCTGTACGTGAAAGGAAACTGTAGATGTCCCGGGACATGGTAGGAGAAGGAGAGGGAGGAAGAGGAATACGATGGAGGAGGAGGAGGATGAGGAAGGAGGAGAAGGAAGAAGAGGAAGATCGGGGAGGAAGAAGAGGAGGAGGATGTGGAAAAAGAAGAGGAGGAAGATTAATGAATAGGAATAGGAAGACTAAGGAGGATGAAGTGGAAGACTAAGGAGGAAGAGGAAGATTAGGGAAGAGGAAGACTAAGGAAGAGGAGAAGGAAGAACAGGAAGAGTAAGACTGCGAGGAAAACACAATAAAAAAGAAAAATCTGCCACAATTTATGAAATGATATTCGCTCGTATGATAACAAAGCCAATGATTACGAAAGTAAATGAGGACAACGACAGATAACGAACCGCGCTGACGCTACGAGGTCAGAGGTCAACGAGAAACGTACACAAGAACTTCCTATAACCACTGGTTCTATAACCAGTCCTCCAATAACGCCGCAGGTAAACACATGAGAACTATTGTGGTTGAATCATCCCATAACATAACGTGAACTTTACAACTGAAATATCATGTCCTGATGACCCTGGTGGCGGCAGACACTGCTCCTCTACGTGACTTTAAAAAAAAGAAAAAAAAAAAGACTGCTGACTCTCGTAAATATATACATCTGAACGAGAGGACTAACATTCCATTCTTTATACATTTTCGGCACAAAAGAATAGGAAGCATTTGAAGCCAAACACCGCAGCCACAATACGTGTCTACGTTCGTGACCTCACTTCGAACCTGGTAATACGATCGAGGTTGTTAGTCCCGAACACGCAGCAGCGACGACCCCTTGAGTGCGACAGTTCAGACGACTCCGGAGGTGTTGTTACAACAGGCGGTGTGCGATCCTCGGGGTATGAATGAACTGGCCTCTGACCCGAATCCCAATAAAGCAGTCAGGTCAAAGGCCAGATCATCATCATCATCATCATCATCATCATCATCACGCCTAAGGATCGTACTGTCTTGCCCTAGTGAACGTACTGTCCTCCTCCACGGACGTGCCCTGTACTGAATGGGTCAACTTAATGGCCCGTTCTAATATTTTCTTCTCACCTGACGCCAGATACCAAGAGGGAAAGCTTTCGAGGCTCAGGTAAGTCTTTCTCGTTCACACCTGGTCAATATGACCAGGCTGCCTTACCTCAGCGTCAGATCGACTGGAAAACGCCAGGAACAAACGTGGCAGTGAACCGTTCAAGAATCACAGCCATAAAGGTTTCGATCATTCTACACATGGGTTTCCAAGACGATTTTGCCCTTGTGGAGGCCGTAATAGAGTCCTGTCTGATCGGCATGAAATAAGTAGATTCCGTAAGGGACCATCTTCATATCATTTCTAGAACGGTGGATGGATCCACCTCTTCCCTTTTTTCTCCCTATCGACAGCTGTGTTCCCCAGGGATCTGCACTGTCTCCAACGATGTTCTTTTTCCTTTTATCATCAACTTGTTCTGACGACTCAGAACTGCACTTCCACCACTTCTCTGATATATATATATATATATATATATATATATATATATATATATATATATATGTATCTTCCTATGAGTATTCTCGTTCGTTCGTGCGTGTGTGTCTGGATAAGTGTGGAGTGCGTTCGCGTTTTCATGTACCCTGTTAGCACTCATGTCTCATTGTTTACTGCGTCCGTGATTATAACCTCACCATTAAACCCTTAATAGATGCTGCTACATTCCCACCTATGGCCTCGCCTAGGGCACACACACACACACACACACACACATGCCTTCCGATCGCTTCCTCTCCACCACACAGATAGAGTCTCCGAGAAGAACCGTGAGGGAAAGTGAAATTCACAAATCATAAAACACTCTCCCTCTCCTCTCTCTCTCTCTCTCTCTCTCTCTCTCTCTCTCTCTCTCTCTCTCTCTCTCTCTCTCTCTCTCTCTCTCTATCTATCTATCTCTCCCTCCTCCCCACAACCGCAGAACAAAGACACATAACTCTCCCGGGTGCAATTGGGGGCCCTGCGAATAAGAGAGGTTATCAGCGTCACAGCTAGACTACTGACGCCCAAACACCCAAAGGTAAACGAAGAGACTCGTCTACCCGTTATCACTTCCCAAGCATGAACCAACCTCTGACACCCACCATTCTCCGAGAGAGAGAGAGAGAGAGAGAGAGAGAGAGAGAGAGAGAGAGAGAGAGAGAGAGAGAGAGAGAGAACCAAGCGGCGTCGGCGGCGGTTGTACATACAATCAACAACAATAGCAGTATCTACATTGGCAGCCGTATGTACTATCTCTCGTGAATGACTTGTGAAGGAACTCTGGCTGCCGCTACTGCTGCTGACGAGGGGCTAATCTTCACCGGTGATATGTCATCTCATTCACTCGTTCGTTTTCGTGTTACGGTAATCCATCCGTAAGATCATTTTCATCATTAACCCCCCCGCATCCTATTTTCTGTGGAGGAGGAGCCCGACGCGTCCAACTGAGCAATGACAATAAATTTCGCAGAACGGAATTGCGTTCTCTCTCTCTCTCTCTCTCTCTCTCTCTCTCTCTCTCTCTCTCTCCCGGCCAGACAAAAGACAACACAAAGGACAAAGAGATACAGCCACCATGCCAGGAGATACGACATGATAAATTACGGAACAAAAGATTATTCTCTTAAATAATAACGTAAAAGCTTCTACCCCGGAGCGGATACGCGGGGTCGGTCTATATTGAACCTTCCACCCAGACATCAGACACTCGAGAGAGGTCGCGATCAACGGGTATATATACGCTTGGTGTCCATAAAGAATATATATATATATATATATATATATAAATATATATATATATATATATATATATATATATATATATATATATATATATATATATATATATATATATATCAACTGAGTGTCAGATTTCTTTCTTGTATCTCCCCTAATGATGTGATTTCTACACGAAAGTGCACTTGAGAACTTACCGTGTTTACAAGGACTATAGAATATATATATATATATATATATATATATATATATATATATATATATATATATATATATATATATATATATATATATATATATATATATATCAAGGGACTTCAGCCCATACTCAGGAGTGTGCTTCACCGCACTCCGAGTTCAGTATGTGACGCGAGACAAAAACTCGTTATCAGTGAAAAGAGACTCAGTATATCACGGAGGCAAGGTGAGGTGGTCCTGGTGAGTACGGCAGTTGCGACGCGGGCAGGTGTGTGTGGTGGCCCATTGGTCAACACAACTGGCACTATACGTCACACTCATGCATGTGTAAAACATCACGAGGGTGTTGGGGAAGGGAAGGGAGGGTGTGTGTGGGGCTGTCCGGCCTCCCCCGAAGAGGACACAGACTGCCGGTACACCTGTCACTGTACAGTGCTGTGGCTGGCGCCAGAGGCGGTGTACACATCAGGGTACATACAATCGTACATACGGACATATTGTTATTATGTAACCATAGTACACCATATATGGGGCTCCGGCAGCTTCGTGACGGCGCTCCACGCAGGAGGAGGGAAATGACGGACTCTGAGACTTCTTCTGGAGTGAGGGGGCGGGGGGGGGGGGGGAGGTAGGTTCCTCGACGACACTGTACTCCTTTCCATCCACTGACGATGGGCTACAAGCCACGCCGAGGGGGGGGGGACTTTTCGCTCGCAAAAACATCTAAGAGTGCGAAGTCTGTTGGGGTGAGGACTCGTACTGCCTTCACCGTGGTGATGTGGGATGGATGCGGACGGGCCTAGACTGGTCCAGAGACGAAGATCGACTCCATCGCATCCTTTGAGTGTTAAGTGAAGGTTGAGTGCCTCTGTGCGAAAGCGTCTTCGCAATGTTTCCAGAGGATCCGTGTTACGTGCAGTGTTTGTATGTGTCACTTCGTCACTGTTCTGAGTTCGTGGCAACGCCGTCTCTCCGTCTCCTTGCCATGTGACCTGAAACAGCGGAGGAGGAGGAGGAGTAGGAGGAGGAGAGCCTATACGTAAACCATGTTGTTTACGACCTTAAAGCTTTTTCCTTCGAAAAGAATAAAAAAATAATACGGGCTACAACATTTTCTACCTTTAAAGCTGATTATAGTCATGAGCCCCTTGATCACGAAAGTGAGATCCCTGAGCACGAAAATACGACCCCTTCATTCACGACTGTTAAACGTGACAGTTTGAAGCGCGTGTCTGGAATAAGGGAAAGAGGTTGGCCACGTCTTGCCAGTAATAGCAGTCATGCCCCACAGGCAGGACCTAGTCAGTTACAGGGTAAGGAAGATGGGAGGTAAAGCTGTCGGTGTACGAACGAACGAAAAGTTACCTCACGAACCAGGGAACTAATGGGTCACCACTCGAGGTATATATATATATATATATATATATATATATATATATATATATATATATATATATATACGGTTCATGTGTGTATGTGTGTGTGTCTGTGTGTGTGTGTGTGTGTGTGTGGACAAGGAGCTAGTCTCCGACCGAGGGAGATCTATTCTACGGAGGAGGAAGATCACGTTTAATTAGAGGCAAGTGTTATTAGTTTCAAGACGAGGATGATTTGGTCTGGGGGTTGAGACAGTGAGTTAGTTCCCCGCTAAGATGCATCATAAGGCAAACACCAGAGAACGTGGAGAGGTTAACAGATTTCCACTCCCTGAGAAGCATATCCAATGTATGGCACAACAAAAGAGAGAGTCAAGCCCTGTGTAATGAGCATGACTCATTATAACACATCTTGACATAACTCACAATGGTCAAAAAACAGACAACATTTGTGAGATCATTAGAGAGGGGGAAAAAGATAAAATTCGGTACTCAATAAAAATTTCCAACGCTAACAAGTTTCAAAAATTAAGACTATAAGCATCTAAATAAGAAAAAAGAGAAATTTCAGATCAATTCATATATATATATATATATATATATATATATATATATATATATATATATATATATATATATATATATATATATATATATATATATATATATATATATATATATATATATCCTGGGGATAGGGGAGAAAGAATACTTCCCACGTATTCCCTGACGTGTCGTAGAAGGCGACTAAAAGGGAAGGGAGCGGGGGGCTGGAAATCCTCCCCTCTCGTTTTTTTTTTTTTTTAATTTTCCAAAAGAAGGAACAGAGAACGAGGCCAGGTGAGGATATTCCCTCAGAGGCCCAGTCCTCTGTTCTTAACGCTACCTTGCTAGCGCGGGAAATGGCGAATAGTATGAAATAAAGATATGTGTATATATATGAGTTGCGAAAGTGTCTGCGTGAATTATAACACCTACATTGCGTGGAGTCATGTCTTCCGGAAACGAAATTCCAGACCAGTTTACATATATTGGGGGGGACAAGTGTATGCTGTGTAATCGCACCGTATATGCCATGGAGAGACTCGAAGTAGCTGGCCGTGTTCTTCACAAAAATTGCTTCAAGTGCTGCAAGTGCAATACTAAGCTCAGCATGAATACATTTTCTATAGGTGGTGAGGATATGTACTGCACCACACACTACAGACAAGCTTTTACAGAAAAGGGAACATATGATGTATTTACACCAAACAAAGGCAAGTGGACACGAAAAATTGAAGCAACAAGTTCGGAGTCTCCAAAAAGTCAAGAGTGATAGCAGGCAGAAATAGCGCCAGAAAATGTGTAATACATGGGGACCATAGGCGGACTGTATCTGAAGTGAACTGTACCTGACACCTTCAGTGGAGGATATGGGAACAGTCGTGGGTGGATATATATATAATATATATATATATATATATATATATATATATATATATATATATATATATATATATATATATATATCCCTGGGGATAGGGGAGAAAGAATACTTCCCACGTATTCCCTGCGTGTCGTAGAAGGCGACTAAAAGGGAAGGGAGCGGGGGGCTGGAAATCCTCCCCTCTCTTTTTTTTTTTTTTCAAAAGAAGGAACAGAGAAGGGGGCCAGGTGAGGGTATTCCCTCAAAGGCCCAGTCCTCTGTTCTTAACGCTACCTCGCTATCGCGGGAAATGGCGAATAGTATGAAAAAAAAAAAAAAAAAAAAAATATATATATATATATATATATATATATATATATATATATATATATATATATATATATATATATATATATGGTTGAGATAATAAATGCTGATGGAAACTCTGTGAGTTATAAGGTCGAAGAAGAAAACGACCAGGAAATGACAGAACCACTCTCTTCTGTTC
>NC_092243.1:4077500-4090000 GCF_036320965.1 Panulirus ornatus | reverse complement strand
ATTACTTGGTAAGTCGGCGACCGCTGTTAAGAACCAGGGGGACAAAGGAGGACCCTAAGGGAGGAGGATGAGGATGAGGAGGAGGAGGTGGGTGGTGGGGGAAGAACCGCGACGAAGACGTCATCATCGGGAAGACAGGAGGACGGACACCCACCCACCCCAACGGTAATGAGTTCATCATGCCTCCTGCATGAGCTCTGTACGCATTACTACCCACCTGGAGGAGGAGGAGGAGGAGGAGGAGGAGGAGGAGCCGCCGCACCTCGCCGCGCCAGCTCGCTTTCACGAACGGCTCATCCTCAGCAATTACAACCCAAACCGATTATATTCTCTGAGGGGAAGCCAAAGATCGCGAGGAGGAAATGACTGTTAGCGCACACCTCGCCTTCTGGCAGCTTAAACCTCCTTGTGATATACTACGGCTCGGATTATCTCCGGAGTTTTATTGTCCGTCGGAGTTGGGCAGGAGCGGCGGCGGGAGCGGTCCGAGCTAGTAGAGGAACTTTAGGGGCGGGAGGGGAGAGATGGAGTGCTTAGCGGTTGGGAGGTTAATGATTGTGGCGGTGCGGGGGTGTCAGTCGGTATACAGAAAGGCAGTAAGGTGATACACCTACTATAGGTACAGCTGGACAGAGGCAGAGAGAGTCGAGCGGCGCCACCTCTCTCTCTCTCTCTCTCTCTCTCTCTCTCTCTCTCTCTCTCTCTCTCTCTCTCTCTCTCTCTCTCTCTCTCATCCCTCGCCCTCAGGCTTTGGGTGGGATGACACCATGCACAGTAGGGGGGAGGAACAGGGCGAACGAGCCGGTACCCCTTATTACTGGCTGTCGTGACCTTGCGTACGGAGGACTTCACAAGGCCAGGCAACGCTACTGACCGCCAGCGGCCCGTATAAGGGAGGCGGCCCTATGCCCCACACACTACTGACCTGACCTCGTGCTACGGAGACGCCCGGGGTTAAATCCCAGCAACCTGAAGATGTCTCCTGCGTCTTGGGGGTCATTGTTCACGCCAGGTCATTGGTCTTGTTCTTTTGTCATACCCTCACACTACACCCATCAATACTGTGTCATATGCTCACACTACAGCCACCAGTGCTGTGTCATATGCTCACACTACAGCCACCGGTGCTGTGTCATATGCTCACACTACAGCCACCAGTGCTGTGTCATATGCTCACACTACAGCCAACGGCAAGATCTCATAAGCTCACAACACAGCGATCACCGGTGTGGAGCATACGTTCACAACACGGCCGTTACCTGCGTGTGTCATAACCACACAACACAGTCGTCTCCAGTGTGTGTCATGAGCTAACACAACACAACCATCACCGGTATCATAAATTCACAACACAGCAGTCGCCGGCGTGTCATAACCTCACAACACGGCCACCAACAGCGTGTCATAACCTCACAACACGGCCACCAACAGCGTGTCGTAACCTCACAACACGGCCACCAAAACAGCGTGTCATAACCTCACAACACCGGTAGCTGCTGAGGCGATTGTGGTGTCAGAGTCATTATATTAATTGGTTAATTTGGTAGCCTCTAATTATTCAAGTTATTACGACTTCCGCTTTTGCTAATTATTGGGTTGGTTCACTAATTTTCCTTGATAAGATTCTCCGGGTCAGTGTGGAAGGTGTAGCGTGTGTGTGTGTGTGTGTGTGTGTGTGTGTGTGTGTGTGTGTGTGTGTGTGTGTGTGTAAGTGTGTAAAGTGCTTGTGTGTGCTAGCTACGGGGGGAGAGTTTTTTAGATTGGTGTTGCCTGTCTCAACCTTGTATATATGTACCATGCCTTTATTCCTCTGTGTACACACACACACACACACACACACACACACACACACACACACACACACACACACCAGCCTGAGCCATGTACCCATTTATCGACCTGATCCCCGAGGAGAGGATGAACATCTGGGTTGGGAGTGGGCCAACTGTCGTAACCCAGCATTCGAACCCACGCGTGCCCGTGGCGACTCATGGTCACTAATAATAACCGCTACGCCAAGGAGGGGGAACCCCATGTGTGTGTGTGTGTGTGTGTGTGTGACATCCTGACATCAGCTGAGCAATACAAGAACACCATCCTTTAGATCTGCCGGTGCTGCTTTGGCCATATCCACTACTGACAGAAAAAAAAGAAAGAAATAGGTGTGCTCTCTCTCTCTCTCTCTCTCTCTCTCTCTCTCTCTCTCTCTCCCTCTCAGGATCTGATACGCTGTCACACCCGCGTTTGTGGCTCAGTATGATGAAGCATAATGTCACTTTGTGCAAAATGGCACAATGGTAGTTTACCATATATATATATATATATATATATATATATACCGCCTTGGTATACTTGGTATATTTCAGGTCACTTGATCACCTCGTTAATGCCAACTCTTCGTGGTTATCGTCGTTCCCTTCGGCTATGACGCCGCGAAGGAACATTTCGCGGAGGGTAAGAAAAAAAAAACACCTCGGGTAATTAGGCGACACCGCGAATTCCTCGATATGAAAAACGCCAAAAAGAATTGGGATAAAGAGAGGTCTGGCCCCCTCGCTGTGCCGGGTCATTAAGAGTACTAATTGGTTGCCGCGATGGTTATCTGAAGAAGGTGGCGTCGACGGGGAGGAGCTCCGTCCTGCTAGCCACGCGCAAGGACGCGCCCGAAGAGCGAGGACGGAGGGGAGGTGTCAGCGAGGACGGAAGGGAGGTGTCGGTGTGGACGAAGGGTCGTCAGCATGGAGGGAGGGTGTCGGCGTGGAGGGGACGTGTCGGTGCGGACGGAGGGTGTCGGCGTTGACGGAGAGTGTCGGCGTTGACGGAGGGCGTCAGCGTGGATTGAGGGTAACAGCGTGGACGAAGCACAGACAAGGCAGTCAGATCATGACTTTGTGGGCTAAAAACAAATGAAGCGGATCGTGGGCGTGGAAGAATCAGGGGTTCAATGGGGGTGAGGCAATGGGCGTGGATTCGAAGGCGTGAACCTTGAGATCAGCCTCAAGAGCTTGAAACAGGTAAAGCCGAGAAGAAATGCAACATCCAATATGAGATTTGATCCTCTAGAGCGGTTGCAGAATAGTGTGTGTGTGTGTGTGTGTGTGTGTGTGTGTGTGTGTTGCTAAAGACGATGGCACTCAACGGTAAAGACCGCAACAGAAGGAGGCAACAGTAAACAATAACCAACAGAGGTGTAAGGCGATACGTAAATAATCTTGCGTCAATAAGAGAACACATAAAGCGGAGGAGGGAAGCGGGGTGGGGGGGGGGGGCGTACAAACAACGAGCGGTAACAGACGTTATCCGCAGTCATCCGCAGCTGCGGGGAGATCAACAGAAAAGGCGACGGGTTGGGGGGAGTGCGGACACGGGAGCTGTGGGAAATGTATGTGTGAAAAACGATAGAAAGTGTGAGAAATCCAACTGTTACTTCCAGCCACAGCTATGTGTATGTGTGTGTGTGTGTGTGTGTGTGTGTGTGTGTGTGTGTGTGTGGTGTATGTGTGTGTGATTACTATTTGTGTGTTACGGAGAGAGAGTTTTATTCTCGTATTGACCCCGTCTCTTAACCATATATATATATATTTTTTTTTTTTTCATACTATTTGCCATTTCCCGCGTTAGCGAGGTAGCGTTAAGAACAGAGAACTGGGCCTTAGAGGGAATATCCTCACCTGACCCCCTTCTCTGTTCCTTCTTTTGGAAAAAAAAAAAAAAAAAAAAGAAAGGGGAGGATTTCCAGCCACCCGCTCCCTCCCCTTTTAGTCGCCTTCTACGACACGCAGGGAATACGTGGGAAGTATTCTTTCTCCCCTATCCCCAGGGATAATATATATATATATATATATATATATATATATATATATATATATATATATATATATATATATATATATATACACTCCATGTTTTACTCCTGTGTAAACACACACACACACACACACACACACACACACACACACACACACACACACCAGCCTATGCCAGGTACTCATTTATCGACCAGCCCCGAGGGGAGGATGAGTGACTGGGCTGAGTGTGGGCCCACTGCTGCACCCAGGATTCGACCTGCTTCGCTCACCTGACCCGGAGTAAAGAGAACGGCCCGTCAAAGACTCCTGCGCGTGGAAGATGGATGAACTGAGGGAAGGGAGGAGGAAGAAGAGTATAAGGAGAAGGAAGAACAGGAATAAACAGGAGCAGAAGCAGGAGGAGGAAGAAAATACGAAGGTGGAGGAGGAAGAGGAGGAGGCAAGAATGATCTGAGAGAGAGAGAGAGAGAGAGAGAGAGAGAGAGAGAGAGAGAGAGAGAGAGAGAGAGAGAGAGAGAGAGAGAGAGAGGAACAAGCCTCAATCAAACACACAAGCGAAGGAGAGTTCCGGGAATACAAGGGAAAGGGAAGAAAGGTATGAGAAACACATGACGTTAGAGTCTGGGGGGAGGGGAAACCTGAGAAACTTTAGCGTAGAAAGTACAAGGAAACGTGAAGTCTGAGAGGTGGGGAGGGAGGGAGGGAGGGATATGAGACATTTGTCTTACGAAGTCTTGGATACGAGGAATTCTTCTCAAGGAAATGTGGCCACTCTCGCCTCAGTAAAAGCAAGAACCATCACTTATCAGATCATTAGAGAGAGAGAGAGAGAGAGAGAGAGAGAGAGAGAGAGAGAGAGAGAGAGAGAGAGAGAGAGAGAGAGAGAGAGAGAGAGAGAGAGAGAGCGGTGAGGTGGTAGAGGGAGAGACAGTCTTGAAGGAGATGTAAGGGGTGATGACGGAAGTATTAGTGGTGGAGGTTGGTGATGGAAGCAGTGATGGAAATGGCAGTGGCTGTAGTAAGGCTGGAGGAGAAAGTGGCTGGATAAGAGTTGGTGCTACTGTGGGCGTGGTGGTGGTGGTGGTGGTGGTGGAGGTGGAGGCTCTAGCGGTGGTGGTGGTGGTGGTGGAGAGGGTTGCTCTAGCGGTGGTGGTGGTGGCTGTGGTGGTGGCAGTGGCGGCGAGGGAGGCCGTGGCGAGGTTGATGATGGAGATCGTAGCTGTGGTGGTGGTTGATGTGAGGTAGATCGTACTGGTGACCGGCGTTGTGGTAGTGGTGGTGGGGGTATGGTATCATGGTAGTTGATGGTGACAACATCATTATCATCGTCATCTTCGTTACTGTTACTTCTTCCCCCGTTGGCAGACAGGCGTTACCGTTTACCGTTACGCTGTGTTACTGGCGACGGTGGCGACAGCTTAGGGTGAGGGCTGGCGGCGGCGCGCCTCGGTGTGCTGGCCGTAAAGGCAAAGAGGCGGTAGTTGTCATCGGTTGTGTAATCAAAGGAGAGAGAGAGAGAGAGAGAGAGAGAAGGGGGGGGGGGCGCTGCTGACGAAAGGTAGGAGGGGGGAAGGTTGGGGTGGACGTGGCGCTGGTGGGCGGAAGTGCTGTATACCAAGCTGTGGAGGACGACCTCAAGAGAGAGGGGTTGGTGAGGGAGTGGCATGGACTGGTGCAGGCAAGAGTAGGAGGAGGAGGAGGAGGAGGTAGATAGGGGTGGGAAGTGGAGGGAAAGAGAACCAACCGTCGAGGATCAGCGTGGAAGCAGAGGACATTGAGTGGAAGAGGGAGGGACAGCTGGAGGGAGGTGACACACAAGGGGCAGTGGGAGGTTCTTGTGGCGTCTGGTTATTGTCCATGGAGGAACAGGACGCCGAAGAGGGGGAAAGAGGAGAGGGAGAAGGAGGAGCAGGAAGAAGAGGAGAGGGGGGGAGGGTGGAAGAGGAGAAAGAGGGAAGGGGGTGCGGGGGAAGTGTAAGCACAGACGACCGCCTGCAGTTAACGAACGCTCGGGAAATGAACAAAAATAATCTTTAGAATACTAAGAAAAATAACAGAGTACCGCCGACCTTCCTTCCTTCCTCCCGTGAGCTAGGTCATCTGACCCCGGTCCTGACCTTACCAGGAAAACTTCCAGTGGAGAGTAATTATCATCATTCCTGAGTGGAAAAACCCGTCAAGATTTAAAAGAAAAATATATACAACATTAACATGCTTCCGTTACTCGGCTGTTCTGGTCGCCACCTGACTTAACAACAAGGTGTTATTTCCAGAGCAGATGTGAGGAGCTGATGCATTATTCCCGAACATGGATAAAAGCCCTCCCGTCTCTCTCTCTCTCTCTCTCTCTCTCTCTCTCTCTCTCTCTCTCTCTCTCTCTCTCTCTCTCTCTCTCTCTCTCTCTCTTAATCCTGCAGGCGACTGACTATCATCCTTTATCCATAAGCTCAGAGAAAAGTTCTTCGGAAAACTGTATGTCGCCTACTCGCACAGGATTTTGAAAATTGATATCTCTGTTGAACATCTGTAAGAACTTATGGCAAAGCACACAAACACACACACACACACACACACACACACACACACACACACACACACACACACACACACACACACACACACACACACACACACACCACTACACAACTTTAATGACCTCATCTCTGATAAATAAGAAAACAAAAACGTTTTCGCTCTATCTTTTTCCCCATCTTCTAAAACTGACGCCACTGATCATAGCACAATCCTACTGTAGCTTGAAAACACTGGCGTTCGTGTGACACAAACACTTGAGCACTATGACAGGTAACACGAGATACCAGAGGCATTCCTCAGTCATGGTCACTCAGAAAGACTGTCTTGGGAGTACCGCAAGGATCTATGCTAGGACCCCATGTTTTTTCTTTTTTTTTCTGAGGCTTACTAATAATATTTCCAGTCACCTCACAAATGTTCAATGTTATTCTAACCATGGCAAGAATACCTATGAGTCGTCAAATTCTAGATGAATATACCCTGCTGAATGTGTCCATTAAACTGCTTCTCCTTATTCAGACTTGAAAATGACATCAACAAGAAAATACGAGCGATGACCCAACACGAATATTTCTCTTTCCTGCGCACGGACGAAAACATTGTACTAATACCCCGTTTCTTCCTTTACGCTCGCATCGAGGACTCGACCAGACAAGACACCCAAGCTGAGAACGGCCATAAGGTGAAGTACGGTCCCACATCCGTCACCCGACACACCAAGCAAGCCACAGCCGTGTACTTACCCACTGGTGTAGCCAACACTTGATTTATCGCACCGACCTTATTGGGGTAACGGCCCAAACCCTCCGCCTCATCCTGGCCCTCTGCCCCACATGCTAGTGTTTGGCTCGACCGTCCGCGCCCTTCATTTACCTTGCGTTTAGCCTGTGCCCCAAAAACACACCCGTCCTTTGTTTTCCATACACGATCCTTCTATCATTACAACCACCCTCAAGTATGATATCTCTTTAGATTTCCATTGCTATAGGGATCAATACACCTCTCCTTGCAATCCAGGATTTCTCTGGCCAAATACTTTACTTGGCTCTGCACCGTGAACTCGATCTCATCCAAGCCTGTTCACCGGCCTATCTGTGCCTGACCCCTTATGACGAACCACCAAATTTCCGATGTATATGATGCCATCAGAGTTCCATTCTAAACAGCCTGTGAGATCATCAAGAACAACAGTCAAAGGAGATATTTCAAGTATCGGCTCCGTCCATACAGTGACGCGGAGCCTAAATACTTCCCTTAGGACATTAAGCAGAATTAGAAGATGAAGGCAGTTTCCAGAGCAACGAAACTCTTACTACAAAAGGCTCTTTATCCTCGTATAATGATTAGGTCACGATCCTACGAACAGATTAAACTGGAAATGACAGAAGACACCCGTTAGATCACGTCCGGTATAACTTCATGAAAGGTCCGGTTCTTTTCAGATATATTCGGATGAATGAGCGGCTGTATTCCAGGCTACTAGGCGTCCACTGGAGACCCCGTAATTCAGGACGAGATAATCATAATCATTGAAGATAGATAAGACTGGGTTGTATAAACGCCTTGAAGGAATCTGAAGTTGTCTTTTGCCCTGATGACTGAGGATGGACGACTACATTGCCTCTACGTACCACCCCCCTTTTTCCCCCCTTTGTAAAAAACTAGTTCAGACGAGGAAGCACAAGATGAGGAGAAAAACAGCGAACTTACCCAACAGTAACTTAGCGCTCAGCGGAAGGAGGAATATAATGAAGAAAAAGAAATAACGTGAGAGAAAAGAAAGATGCGGAAAGAGAGACAGATAGTGTGTGTGTGTGTGTGTGTGTGTGTGTGTGTGTGTGTGTGTGTGTGTGTGTGTGTGTGTGTGTGTGTAATTACCTGTCTGTACTCTGCGGGGAGGGAGTTTTACACTAGTCTGTCCGAATTTCTTGAGCATTCTCCACTATCAAACAGCTTTATAGAATTCTGTATCATGTTCTGGCCTGCGTGGGACGTGATCAGTGTGTTCACTGTCAGCTAACCGTGAACATGAACGTTATTCTGATATCTGACGGCGGGCAACTGGTCTCCTTAACTATCTCCTAAGATGGAAATCTGACAACAGTTAAGGGACAATGTCGACTCGCTGAATCTTTTACGCATAAAGTCCTGCAGCTTATTACCAAGTGGATAACACACACACACACACACACACACACACACACACACACACACACACACACACACACACACACACTGGGGCCTTCAGCTGTGACTCATCCATATTCAGAGTTGAATTTCGTTGACCATGTACCCAGCTAACTTTGGATTCCTGTCTACGTTCCCTTTGTAAACGATATAATCCCTCTCTCGTTTTACTTCCGTAATGACTTTGGCATCATCCGCAAACGTATTCAGGCAGGAGTCCAATCCTCCTGGCAAGTCAGCCACAAAAGATCAAGAACAGCAATGGTTCCAGGAGGACAAGAGCCCAGCGGCACGCCACTCGTGGCTTCTAAGTCGAGTAAACCTTAGGATCTAATTCAGCGCCTTTCTCCTTTCTTAAAAAAGAGACACGACTTTTGTCGTCATGTTCCAATCCCTTGGCACTTTACCTTTTCCCCGGCAACCTCTTCAGCAACGCTCTTAGATGGTCATCACTCGTATCTGCGCAGGTCTTCTGCACATATGGAGATGTTCCACCAAAACAACAAGGTATATATGGGCTGAAACTCATTAATATCATGTCTTTCCTAAAGTGTGTGTGTGTGTGTGTGTGTGTGTGTGTGTGTGTGTGTGTGACACAGTCATTAGCGGTGTTGCCACGTCGTGCGTGTTAAACGCCGTTGATGCAGCCAGCACCGCCCTAGCTTAACTCCACTTAATGGACATTTTCCACATAGCTACCGAAGGTTCATCGTCCGCCAGGAGACGCTACCATCTTCCCTCTCAATCTGCTCTTATACGTCGGTCTTAACTAAATGCGATCATCAAGCAAACCGCTCTTAAGGTCCCCTGAGAACAAGGGCCACTATAGTGTTATACCAAAGTTCCACGTGTGATCATTGCGACAATGGAACATGGGAAGTCAGTCGCCTCTGCCTTCAAAAAAATAAACACCAGGAATGATAATGATGATAATGATCATGATAATGATAATAATGATCATGATAATGATGATAATGATCATGATAATGATAATAATGATCATGATAATGATGATAATGATCTTGATAATGGAAATAATGACAGTTAGGATGTTGATGATGATGGCGAAAATAATGATAATAGTAATAATAATAGTAATGATAATAATAATGATAATGATGACAATAATAATAATGATAATGATACCAATAATAACAATGATAATAATAATAATAATAATAATGATAATAAAGATAATAATAATGATAATAATAAGATGATGATGGTGATGATGATGATGATGATGAAGGAGGAGGAGGAAGATGAATAATCGTATAATTGCTATTTCTCTGCACCTAACTCCTTCACACGGACAGCGTCGAGAACAAACGAACAACGGACTCATTTGCACACACACCCAGCGTCTAGCTGTCGTACATAATGAACCATGATATATATATATATATATATATATATATATATATATATATATATATATATATATATATATATATATATATATATATATATATATATATATATATATGACTATAATGATCTAATATGAAGCATTAGCGAGTGTTACAAGAAACCAAAGCCTGGCTCTCCAGCCTACTCATCCTTGTGTGTGTGTGTGTGTGTGTGTGTGTGTGTGTGTGTGTGTGTGTGTGTGTGTGTGTGTGTGTGTGTGTGTGTGCCATAAGCGACAGTCAGCATAATTTTTTAATACACACACGTGTGCCTCTGCCTTCACCTCTCTCTCTCTCTCTCTCTCTCTCTCTCTCTCTCTCTCTCTCTCTCTCTCTCTCTCTCTCTCTCTCTCTCTCCCCCCAGTGTCTATGGTTCGACAAATAAGCAAAGCACGCAAACAAACGTTTTACTATTGTATCATAAGTATAATGTGCACTTGTTCGTTTGTTCTTTTTTTTTTTGTGTTTTATTTTTGCACTTGCCAATACTGAAGGTTTACTGCCTAGTGTTTGTGTAGCGTCCTCTGATTTATTTACAATGCCCCTTGTAAACACACGGAGGATTTACTTTAATCATACGTAAGTCTGCTGAAGACACATGTACCATGAGTCCTCAGTGTTTCTAATTACTCTTGTGAATTTTAAGTGTTTACTACTTACAGACTTTAGCACTTATAATTACTCCTATATGATTATGATTGCTTACTTATCACAGACTTGGTACTTTAGCTGTCAGAGACGATGTCTTTCATGTATGATGGCTAGTTCACGCAGTTCATTTGATCGTACAGTCGTGCTCAAGGATCGTACAGTCGTGCTCAAGGATCGTACAGTCGTGCTCAAGGATCGTACAGTCGTGCTCAAGGATCGTACAGTCGTGCTCAAGGATCGTACGGTCGTGCTCAAGGGTCGTGCCGTCGTGCTCAAGGATCGTACAGTCGTGCTCAAGGGTCGTACAGTCGTGCTCAAGGATCGTACAGTCGTGCTCAAGGATCGTACAGTCGTGCTCAAGGATCGTACAGTCGTGCTCAAGGATCGTACAGTCGTGCTCAAGGATCGTACAGTCGTGCTCAAGGATCGTACAGTCGTGCTCAAGGATCGTACAGTCGTGCTCAAGGATCGTACAGTCGTGCTCAAGGATCGTACAGTCGTGCTCAAGATCGTACAGTCGTGCTCAAGGATCGTACAGTCGTGCTCAAGGATCGTACAGTCGTGCTCAAGGATCGTACAGTCGTGCTCAAGGATCGTACAGTCGTGCTCAAGGATCGTACAGTCGTGCTCAAGGATCGTACAGTCGTGCTCAAGGATCGTACAGTCGTGCTCAAGGATCGTACAGTCGTGCTCAAGGATCGTACAGTCGTGCTCAAGGATCGTACAGTCGTGCTCAAGATCGTACAGTCGTGCTCAAGGATCGTACAGTCGTGCTCAAGGATCGTACAGTCGTGCTCAAGGATCGTACAGTCGTGCTCAAGGATCGTACAGTCGTGCTCAAGGATCGTACAGTCGTGCTCAAGGATCGTACAGTCGTGCTCAAGGATCGTACAGTCGTGCTCAAGGATCGTACAGTCGTGCTCAAGGATCGTACAGTCGTGCTCAAGGATCGTACAGTCGTGCTCAAGGATCGTACAGTCGTGCTCAAGGATCGTACAGTCGTGCTCAAGGATCGTACAGTCGTGCTCAAGGATCGTACAGTCGTGCTCAAGGATCGTACAGTCGTGCTCAAGGATCGTACAGTCGTGCTCAAGGATCGTACAGTCGTGCTCAAGGATCGTACAGTCGTGCTCAAGGATCGTACAGTCGTGCTCAAGGATCGTACAGTCGTGCTCAAGGATCGTACAGTCGTGCTCAAGGATCGTACAGTCGTGCTCAAGGATCGTACAGTCGTGCTCAAGGATCGTACAGTCGTGCTCAAGGATCGTACAGTCGTGCTCAAGGATCGTACAGTCGTGCTCAAGGATCGTACAGTCGTGCTCAAGGATCGTACAGTCGTGCTCAAGGATCGTACAGTCGTGCTCAAGGATCGTACAGTCGTGCTCAAGGATCGTACAGTCGTGCTCAAGGATCGTACAGTCGTGCTCAAGGATCGTACAGTCGTGCTCAAGGATCGTACAGTCGTGCTCAAGGATCGTACAGTCGTGCTCAAGGATCGTACAGTCGTGCTCAAGGATCGTACAGTCGTGCTCAAGGATCGTACAGTCGTGCTCAAGGATCGTACAGTCGTGCTCAAGGATCGTACAGTCGTGCTCAAGGATCGTACAGTCGTGCTCAAGGATCGTACAGTCGTGCTCAAGGATCGTACAGTCGTGCTCAAGGATCGTACAGTCGTGCTCAAGGATCGTACAGTCGTGCTCAAGGATCGTACAGTCGTGCTCAAGGATCGTACAGTCGTGCTCAAGGATCGTACAGTCGTGCTCAAGGATCGTACAGTCGTGCTCAAGGATCGTACAGTCGTGCTCAAGGATCGTACAGTCGTGCTCAAGGATCGTACAGTCGTGCTCAAGGATCGTACAGTCGTGCTCAAGGATCGTACAGTCGTGCTCAAGGATCGTACAGTCGTGCT
>NC_092243.1:4055000-4072500 GCF_036320965.1 Panulirus ornatus | reverse complement strand
TTGTCAGCAATATCCACTTACCAATATATATATATATATATATATATATATATATATATATATATATATATATATATATATATATATATATATATTCGAAATCCCTCCACTGTTTGTAACTTCATTTTAAAAGTAGGAACAGGAGAACTTCCAACCAAAGGGTCAGGCTGGAGTGTTTGAATGTGCGTGGAGATAAGTATTATATTTTGGGGATACGAACATGGACGATCGGGAAATGAGTGAAATTTAGCTCAAGGGGAAGGGGGATGGATGGTTTCGGAATGTTCCAGAGGTTAAGGTAAAGACTGGGGTTACTGGGCGGCACAAGAGCTAATATAGGAGGTCTTACTTCTGCTGAAGAAGTCGTGGGAATATGTAAAAGAAAATAAGGAGGGGAGTTCTAGAATGATATATGTTAGAATGAAAGTGAATTACGCAAAGTAGGTGACTGTAAGCGCTTATACACCCGGCGGTGAGAGGTATGAGGAAGAGAGGCGTGTTTTTTGGGAGGAGTTGAGTGAGTGCATCAGCAATTCTGATGCAGGGGAATGAGTATTAGTGGTAGGGGAATTTGAAGGGAAGAGTGGGTAATGTGGCAGCTGATGGTATAACTACGAAGAATGAGGTACCCGATGTAAATCAAAATGGTGAACTGCTCGTGGAGCTGTGCGCTGAAAGAGAACTGGTGGTTGACTAAGTGATAGGCGTGCGAAGGAGAGGCTGTTGGATGTGAATGTGCTGAGAGCAGCAGCCGTTGAAGACGAGGGTGAAAGTCTGTAGTGGTTTAAGGAATAGAGGAAAAGACATGGATGGAGAGAAGGTGTTGAAAGGTAGGAAAATCGAAGGGTTAGTTGTTCTAAGTAAAGGTAAGTCTGCGTCAGATGTTTGTGTTAACATGGCTATCTAATCTATTTATGGATTAGGCTGGTAAAAGAGGTATATTTTGCGAGGGTCTTACAGAGATGGTCTGTTCTATACCGTCCTGGGAGTTGGGGGGCTAGAAAGTTACCCAACTCCTGTTTGCAGATGACACAGTCATGGTGGCAGACTCGAGAAAGAGACTGCGGAAGTTGGTGTCTGAGTTTTGGACAGCGTGTGAAAGGAAGGGATATGGTGGGACTGAGGAGATGGAAAGATGGAATGAAGGAGGATTTGAATCATCGGGGCCTATACCTGCAGAAGGGTGAGAGGCGGTCATGGGATACAGCGAAGTGGAACAATGCGGTATACAGGGATCGGTTTGCTGTCAACGTACTGAACCAGGACATGGCATATAAAGTGGTCCAGGGGAAACCATGTAGAGGCCTCCAGGGCTTGGCTGTGGATATGGAGATCCGCTTCCGGTGCATTATACATGACAACTAAAGAGTAGATGTGAACAAGTGTGGCCGCTTTTCGTCTGTTCATGACTGTACCTCGCTGCGTGGGAAAGAGCGAACCATATTAGAAAATACACACACACACACACACACACACACACACACACACACACACACATACATATATATATATATATATATATATATATATATATATATATATATATATATATATATATATATATATATATGTACTAAGAATATATGATTAAGGCACGAAATGTTTTAAAGTATATATATATATATATATATATATATATATATATATATATATATATATATATATATATATATATATATATATATGTATATATATATATATATATATATATATATATATATATATATATATATATATATATATATATATATATATATTCCCTCTTTTACCACAGTCTGACTCCATGCAACCCAAGAAACCACAATAACAAAAATGAAAAAAATACCCCCACATTTCTAGTTCAACCTTCACCCCACCAGTGTAAACCACACAGGTCCAGGGGCCCTCGACCCGCTGACCAAAGCTGAATACAAAAAAAGAAAAAGAAGAAAAATGGTTATCTGGACGCGTTCCCGCTTTCCTTATTTCCACGAAGTCCAACAGTGATCTACACTGATAGTTTCACTGTAAGAAAATGAAACAAGATAAGTTCCCAAGTGCACCTTCGTGTACTAATCACATCATCAGGGGAGATACAAGAGAGAAATATAACAGTAAGTTGATATACATCGAAGAGACGAAGCTAGGACGCCATTTGGTAAACATGTGATTGTCCAAGACAGACAAGGAGCGTTGATAAATTTACCATTTTACAAATTTTATCAACAATAAAGTTATGCGATCACGAGCAAAATTGTGATCCTTTCCAACATATATATATATATATATATATATATATATATATATATATATATATATATATATATATATATATACCTCAATCAGAAGGGGCTCTTGTAGTTCCAAGGCGGCTCTATACTCAGTAGCAAGGGACATGATGGACTCCTTTGTGGTGAAAAGGATCAAATGATGACAACACATCATCCCGTCACACTTATAACCCATCACAGTCATGAGAGCGACCTACACCCTCACGTCACCCTGGATGCGGTCAACCACTCACACTCAGTAAAACACCAACCATAACTTGACACACACACACACACACACACACACACACACACACACGTATACCACTCACTCCCACCAGTGCAAACGTCAACACGTAGTCCATAAACTGATTAAAAAATTTAAAAGTCCTCGGAACACTCAACTGTCACCCGTTCCGTACAAGAAAATGAATCCTTCATTATTTTCTACACAAGAATAAAAACGGGAATATGTCCACTCTACTCAGAGATACGACCTCCCACTGCCTGATCATACACCCATTCGATAACAAAATAACCTGACTGCAAAACTACACCAAACAAAGCTCAGAACAGTCATTGGCTGCTCACCAGCCTCTGACATTTAAAACATTTAAACACCTATACGACGAGACAAGATGACCTCCCTCCAATATATCCCCCACCTCAATGTGATCTGTCCCCAATTCTGTGCAAGAGCACTGACCCCCTTCTTACCCAAGACACTTCATAAACTTCATAAACTTCACCCAGAAATAGAAAGCTCATCCCCAGCCTCACACTTCATCCACCTACACACATTGATCCCCTCCTCCCCAACGCCCATCCAACACCACACTAACAAAAGAGACAGTCACACTGAAATGACCCAACAAGCACTATTCAACCGTCCCCTCCACCTAACCCAATCTGGAACTCTACCGCGCCTCACACATACCCTTCTGCAAACTACGCCCCCCAGGGAAGCACGAGTCACACTTTCCCCTCTTCTCTCTGGGACACCAGCTAATCTCTTCAACACCACGAACATCCACACAAACACCCAACAACACCCACACCGAAACACCTCCGCCTTAACTACCCAACAATCATAGCCTCAAGACAGACACACCACATCACCACCAATATCCGGGTCATAAACTGAAGAAATGGGTAGATTAGCAGCAGGGATTCTTTACCTGTTGTGAGAGCGATGTACCGCGTTACTTCACCTTTCATGTGTTGTCTGACTGTGTAGCTTTACATTTATGTGTGTGTGTGTGTGTGTGTGTGTGTGTGTGTGTGTGTGTGTGTGTGTGTGTGTGTGTGTGTGTGATCTTATCTATCTAGAGAATTATATATGCCAATCGACGTTCATATTTTTCACTATTTGACATCAAGCTCATCTTCATCTTCACTGTTGATCTTATTATCATCATTGTTAACATCATTAGAACCATTATCATCTGTATCTTTAGTGTTATCAAAAGGTATTTACGATAAATGTCAAGAACTTCAAGCCGGCTGAAGTAAATGTAAAAGCCAATAATTCTTCGTAAAGAATAGTAATACCTCGATCAAACACTTCCTCAAGTATACACGTTTTACCACATCCATTCGAACAATACATTACATAGGAAACTGTGACAAATTCACATTTGTCAAATTTCTTTATAACATCAATCATTTTGTTCTCACTTACGTTGAACCTTCTAATTTTCAACCATTTTACGTGATTATCAAACTAAGGAAATATATCTTAGATATTCCTACTAACAGGTTCAAGTTCCTAAATTACAAATAATTTGAACTAGCTAATCAATAGCCACGTATTATAAGCCATCATTTGATTCAAATGTTGTTGACCCCGGCCGGTAAGCTGGTATCCCAGATGGTGTGACCTCGACCCTATTAGCTTGTCCTGTATTGTGACCTCGGCCGATAAACTCGTACCCAGACAGTGACCTCGGCCGGTTAAGTATGTGCCCAGATGACGACCCTGAGTCAGGTCGTGAGAGGGACAACGCAGAGAACAGACAGCTGCAGGTTCAGACACCGCCTAGCGCCCGCTGCACCAGCTACCAACACCTGCCTTCCAACTCTGCTTCACCGACCGACCGTCGTCTTCACCATACAAGTCAGGACGACGAGACACGACCTCGTCGTCCCTGACGAGACTTTGACGATCATGGACTCCCACTACCTGCTACTTATGGGTGACTGAGGACGTGCAGGAGTGTACGTGATGACGAGGGCCTGGACGTGGGGTGTGGGCTGTGGTAACGGACGAGAGAGAAGGTGTGGGTGTGGCCACGAATATACACAATCTAGAGCCAGTGTGTAAGTGTGGACATCGGGCATGTGGCGTGGAACGGTGTGGATATGGGTGTTGGGTGTGGATATATGGGGACATGTGGTATGGCGTGGATGTGTGTGTGTGTGTGTGTGTGTGTGTGTGTGTGTGTGTGTGTGTGTGTGTGTGTGTGTGGACATGGGCACGTGGAGTGAGGGTGTGGGTGAATTTAGCCGTGTAGTGAGACGAGGGTGAGGGCGGGGACAAGAGCGTCGTGTCGTGTGGAGAGTATGCGGTGGTGGTAATGGAGGTGGTGCCGGTGGTAGAAGTCATGCGCTGATTACTAGTCGAGACACATTAAGGGAGCGACCGCTACCGCCACACCACCGCTCACTACTGCTCTTCCTCCTCCTCCGTCTACAGTAACCGTAGCGGCTCCTGCTTCAGCGCGTCATGTTTAACGCCTCCAACATCGGGCACGATGGAATAGCCACGTGACGACAAAAAACCGTGCAGCACCACCCAACCCGCTCTGTCAAAACCCGGGTCACGGCGAGGCAGGCGGCTGAGGTCACAGAACATGGGGCACGCCATGTCATGATCCAGTATTTGTTATCTCAACAAAGGCAAAAATAACTAGAAAAGTCGACAGATAACAATCATATTGTGATTTCTATGTGTGGATTTTTACATTATTCCGAGCAATTCACTGTTGATATATATATATATATATATATATATATATATATATATATATATATATATATATATATATATATATATATATATATATATATATGTGTATATATATGTGTTAACAGACTTCAACTGTTTGTGGTTATACCATATATATGCCATGAATGAAATGTGACCTTTAGTGAGGCTACATCACTAGGGGTACAGTCTTGTCGAGGAACTTCTCACTCCAGAAGAGTCTACGTTTCCCTGCTACTGGAAGTAGCGCAGCCTTGGCAGCAAGAGTCATTCATAAGTTTTCTCCTGGCTGATTCATATGCCGTGTTTTAGTCCACTGACAGCACGTCGACTCCTGTAATTCACATTACCCAAGTTCATTCCGTAGAGTGAATGTGGTATACCGAGGTCAACGTGCTGTATGTCAGTGGACTAAGGCAGAGCATGTGAAGCGTCCAGGGTAAACCATGAAAAGGTCTGTGGGGCTTGGTTGTGAAGAAGGAGCTGTGGCTTCGGTGCATTACACATGACAGTTAGAGAATGGATGTGAGCGGATGTGGCCTTTCTTAGTCTGTTCCTGGCGCTACCCCGTTAACGCTGGAAACGACAATCAAGTGTGAAAAAAAATAAAATCATAATGATTCATCGAAGGAACTGCACAGACTTGGGTAAACTACCGGTAAGAGACGCCAAGCAAAAGTTGCACTTCATAAGCAAAAGTGCTGGCAATTGCCTCTGAAAGCAGGAAATTCTGGACAGTGTCCCAAAGCACATGCAAAAATAGTCCCCCACCCCCTCCCCCGACGATGAGGGGTGATGATAATGATGTGAGTTTTACGTCCATTGTCAAAGAACTTGCAGGAAGCGAAGCAACGCCTCTAACACACACACCCACACACACACACACCCCACTCCAATCTGCCGCGCCACAAGTTCCCAGAAACTGATGACAGAGGTTCATGAAGCGACGCAAAAAAAAAAAAAAAGTTGTTGCAGAATCGTGTCGATAAGAGATGCAAAACCAGATCGGTGGTTGTTGTGTTCCCCCACCCAGCCAGCCACTCCACCGAACCCAAATCTTTATGAATTGTGCTGACGCGAAGAGCAAGGATAAATGTTATCAATTTCTTTGCGGGACTAAATCTGTTAGGTATTCCCAGTGCCCGTGCAATGCCATCATATACCAGTCCTAGGATTGGTGTGCCCCAGCAGCGTCGACATACCAATCCTGGCGCCGTTCCGGCATCAACATACCAATCCTAGAATCGTCGCCTTGTCAACAGTACCAATCCTAGTGTCGATGCAGCGTCGATACACCAATCCCGGTGTCGGTGCAAGGTCCATATACCAATCCTACTATCGTGGAAACGTCGACATACCAATCCTAGTGCCTCTAGAGCCCGTCAAAGACACCCTCCCTCCGTCGTGCACTGCCCCACCCCACACCTCAACCTTCCCGTTATAACTCGCGTCACAGCCCTGAGGTAGTAGGCGGCGCGCGATAAGCCAACTACACCTTCCCTTCCCTTCCCGAGCGAGTCTTTGGACGGCGGTGGTGCTGGAGCGCAAAATTGCGGTCCAGCCGAGGAGCAACTAGACCACACAGTTTAGGTAACAATTAGGGGGAGGGAGGGAAGTCGTCGGTCCCCGGCACCTCGATACACCACCGCTCCCGCCGATGCCGCTGTCCCTCCCTTCCTCCCTCCCTCCTTCCGCCGCCGCCGTCGCCGCCGCCGCCGACGACGACGACGACGCGAGCCTCCGAGGTGGTCGTCGACGACGGTGAGCCGGCAGCGGTTGTGGGCGCATGCCGCCCTGCCCCCAAGTTGCCGAGGAACCAGGGCGACGTGATCGCCCAACAAAATCAGAGGGATGGATCCTTCCCTCCCTCCCTCCCTCCCCAGCACAGAGAGACTACTCACACACACCACCCATCTCCAACACACACACACACACACACACACACACACACACACACACAGTCCATCCTTCCAAGGTTGCGTCAACCACTCCGCCAATCCTGACATGTTGCTGGTCGTTACTCTTCACAGTGTCCATTACCGAAACTTTAAAAATCTGATGCCTCTTATTTTAGCAACATTACAGAAACATCGTCCACAACCAGGTCTCTCCCCCCCCCCCCCCCTCTCTCTCTCTCTCTCTCTCTCTCTCTCTCTCTCTCTCTCTCTCTCTCTGCAGTAGCCACGTTACCTTCCGCCCATCAGAGATTCAGCAGCTTTACTTAAATCGCCGTGAGCGAAGGTGACCATCAAGGTAAACGCACAGGTATGACAGACAGGCACGCTAACAGGTGGCGCTCAGCGTGGCTCGCAGCCCAGGAAAGCTGGGGGAGGGAGACTCGATCGCGAATGTCAGATATCTCGGTTGCAGTTCCTGGAACTCGGCAAGCTTGTGTTGAGGCCATTACTTGCTTCCAGAGCATCAATTTTCTCTCCATGATGATGATTTCGCCTCCCGTCTCATATATTGGCGGTAATGTCATACATTGCCGTGCGGACATTATCAAATCATGCACGAAACTGTTTCGCCTATTGGTTTATGGTACTTTGAACAATCTCAACGTTTCGCAATTCTTTTTTATTTTCTTTCCATTTTTGTTTTTCCTCCTCCGCTCCAGAACTACTTCCTGGAAATAGCAGTTTTCCCCCTTGGCAAATGTGCGCTGGCGTTACTTCCCTGCCTGAGCCGTGAACTGGATAATATCAACGCCACCGTCTTTTTACGAGCGATGCTAATGAAAAGAACTCTTTTTGTTTGTTAACTCTTATTCCTGGTGAGTCTTAAAGGGGGGGTGGGGGTTGGGGGGGGGGGTGTGAGTGTGAGGTTGGGTGGTTGGTGGGTGGTGGTCTTGGTGAATGTTTGGGAGCACAGGTGAGAGGACGGGGGTCTGACGAGCACTTGCGGTCGGAGTCCAGGTGTAAGTGTAAGTAATGCTCGGGTTTGGCTTTGTTGTGGTTTTGGCATGAACTTACGACTAGAGGATGTGGGCCCAGCTGAGTTATGGACGCGAGTTCCTTTTTTTCCTCCTCCATCTCTCTTTTCCCCCCTCCCTGCACCACAGATACATCAGTCTGCTTTGCAACACATGCAGGGCGATCGAGGACACGGTATGCACTGTGCAATGAACTGCCAAATACTGTCTCCCGTTTACTGTGGGTGACTGTGCCTCCGAGTCTGTCCTGCCCCTGGAAATGGCATATACTGCCTCATACACAGAGAGGGTCTGCAGCTGTGTGTATGCACAGTCATCCATGGTTTCTAAGGCCACATGAAACTACAGGTCACTGTCAGGCTGGCCCTTACTGCCGTGGCTGCTGGAAACGGAAAAGCTCAAATAACTGTTGCTGGCTGTTAGATACTGAAGGACGGAAGTTACTGCAGGCGTAAGAGATACGAGGTCTGCTTTAACGATCTCGAGTTTTAAGCTCCTGTCACTAGAAAAAAAAAAGAAAACACGGAGTGTATCGCCAAAACAAAGGCCAGAAGGAGATGAACCCCTCGAGTTGACTGCGAAGAAGAGACACGAATAGATTGCTGGGCTCAAGGAAGCGTTGAAAGAACCGCCTAGAGAGATGAAAGATGTTATGAAGAATTGAGGAAAAGCATGCGGATGGAGTGAGGTACTGGCGAGAGATGAGCAGGACTGTGGTAGTGTGTGTGTGTGTGTGTGTGTGTGTGTGTGTGTGTGTGTGTGTGTGTGTGTGTGTGTGTGTGTGTGTGTGACCACCATCACAATCGTTAGAGAAAGCGAGAGTAAGCAGGCAGGGAAGCAGGCAGAACGGATGATACTGTGCAATCACCAAGATGAGTTCCATGACCACACCCTGTTGACTTCCACTCCATCCCCCTCCGCCCCCCTGTTCTCCCTGGCAGTGTGTGTGTACTGCCTTCCTCGCCACTCTGGTAGAGTGCACCCTCCTCCCGGATGGGACACCCTCCATCACAGGCCTCTTAAGTGTGATGTGTGTGTCTGTCTTCGGACCCCCCTAGTGTGGTGAACACCCTAGACATGGACGCAGTATAACCCCACCTCATCTTCCCCCATGGTAATCTCCTAGTATCGACCCCTCCCTTCACTGCTCTTCCGATGCGGTACACCTCAACATATCCAATCCACCCAACTGATATGGTATACCTCCACACAATCCATCTAGTGCACAGCATACCCATCAACTCCAGTATAACCCTCCACTCCAGTTTCATTGGTACGGTTTACGCCTTTTGTATCTTCCTGACACATGAAACCGACACCCACCTCCTTCCTGGTATATTTCTAATCGTACCCTCACACCCCCTGGGTTACAGCAAACCCTCCCTCCCCTTTCTCCAAGCCTCCATGGGTAACGTTCCACACCCCTCCTCCCCCCAAACATCACGCTCCTGTAGTTCAATTTCACTATCTGTCTGGTAAACTGCAACCCCACTGGTATACCTATTGTATCCTAATCCACCGGTGCACTGCACCCAATCCAACCAGTGTACTGTGCCCCATCCTTCTGGTGCACTGTACCCCATCCCTCTGGTGTACTGTACCCCATCCTTCTGGTGTACTGTACACCTACCTAGTCCGTCGTTACGAACTAACCGTTACTCTACAACTCCACTTCTCTACCCTCATCATGCATCACAACTTTTGCCTCACAACCTGTACTTTTTCAGGGGGTCACTACCACGACCCCTTTTATGGGGGAAGGGGTCACTCTCCTGCTTGTGAATCTGACCTATCACCCCTACCCGTCCCTCACCTACCCACGAGACCAGATCTAACCCTTACGATTTCGTCATCGCTGTACACAATGGAAGTTTCCCATTACCTCAGCGTGTATATATCACATGGGGGAGGTTGCACGTCAGTAACGCTGCCTCACGGGAAGAGGAGGAAAGATGTGAATCATAAACAGAGCAGAGCAAAAGACAAAATAAAAGTCGAACGTCCTGGTTTGGTTAGTTTTTTTTTCTTTTACTATTTCTGCTTGGCGAGGGGGCTCTGTCCTAGCGAGGTAGGGTGTGGTGAGGGTGGAGGGAAGGAAGGGGGGGGGGAATATATGCTGTAAGAAAGGGCCTTAAGGGACTTTTCAAGACGGGTTCCGAACCCTGGGGTCGTTCGTCTGATCCCTTAATTGTCTTCGTTGCCTGACGCTCGTCATGTGCCTGGCCTCAGTCAAATATAACAGATCACTTCACCTTAAACACGTTATCTCCTCCTATCTAACTCATCTCCTCGTGTCGAACAATTTCTAAAACTTACTAACCAGTCAAGATGCGACAAGATTCGCCCTGGGTATTTGAAGTGTAATGTCAAAGTTCATCGTCCTCGTGTCCCTCTTCATATAACCTTTCCATCTCCAGGCCTCGGGTCTACAGATAACTGCAGGATCTGAAAAATCCATACCCTCACCTATCTTCTCATCCCCGCTTCTCGACAGTCATCATTTCACCGATCACTCGACCTGGTCCGCGATAGGAACGGCGTAGCTTCTTTCTTCCGTGCCATGTTCGAACCCCGGTATGATAATGATCAAACTACCCCAATTATCGAGAGCAGATTACGTCTAAAACCTAACCTCTAAGCCTCACCATCACTGAACACTGTAGCACCGACGAATAAACCTGTCCATGGGCGTGTTCTACACTCCCACATCAAGACCCAACAGTCTCGTAACCACTTCAGTGTCCTCGAAGCAATGACCCTCACCCCCTCTTCTGTATTCACAGACGCAGATCGTTGAGAACTAAATTGGAAAATAACGTCATATAACTCCCTCCCCATCAGACGAGATGTGGTCTTGAATATACAGTGTTTATTGGCTGTGTATTTACCGACGGCGGGGGAAAAAAACAGATTTAGAATTCGCATCCCAATCGCTGCTACTTCCTGAACACGACAGGTGTGTACTCCCGTGTTTTCACCATGTTTTGGGCCCCTGTGTTGCTGTGTTGTGGGCTTCTATGTTGTTGTGTTTGCCGTGTTGTGGAACCCCTGCGTTGCTGTGAGGACTTCCTGTGTTGTTGTTGTGAATTCCTCTGTTACTTTGTTGTGAACTCCTGTGTATGCCTGTGTTGTGGCTCCTGTGTTGCTGTGTTGTGGCTCCTGTGTTGTTGTGTTGTGCCTCCTGTGTTGTTGTGTTGTGCCTCCTGTGTTGTTGTGTTGTGGCCTCCTTTGCTGCTACGTTGTGGACTTTTGTGCTGTTGTGTTATGGACTCATGTGCTGCTATATCATAAACTGCTGTGTTGCTATGTTATGAACTCCTGTGATGCTGTGTTGTGGCCTTCTGTGCCGCTATGCACTCAGAAGACTCCTGTGTTACTGGTGTTGTGGTGTACCATCTGAGTCACTTCACTTCCTCCTCACGTTTTCTTATATTTCTGCCTCGATCTAAAACTCGCTTGGCTCCCTGCTCCCACACCCCCCGATATCCCTCAAGCTGATTTACTCTCAAGAGTGACCTCTCACTCTGACTCGCACTCAAGGCCGCCCCTCACTCTCACTCGAACGGTTTCCACCTTTCACTCTCACTTATAATTACTTTACTCTCGCAAGTTCACTCGCACTTTCGCTGAGGCTTACCCTTCCTTCTCTTTCACACACACACACACACACACACACACACACACACAGCACACACACACACACACACACACACACACACGCACACACACACACACACTACCTCACTCTTAACCATTCCTTCTCACTAAACACAGTTCCCTATCACCCTAAACAGTTGCATAAGCTGTCACTCTTACCACCACCAGTCACCTATTCCTCTGACCCGTACCACATACACTCCTACCAAATGCCATCAGGGAGAAGAATTGTATATAATGGCTAGGCACTTTAATGATACGAATTATTCCAGACGACAAATTCATTCAAGAACGACAATATACATAACATGCACGCACTCAGACATACCATTATCATCATTCTTTTTTTCTTTTTTTGCAATACAGATTACAGGTTGAAATGCACCCTCTCCAAGATTATCCGGCGTGTTGAACTTGATAACAACAATCCTCTTTTTTTTTTCTCTCTCTCTCCTCTCTCCTCTCTCTTCCATTCATCCTTTCGAATAGAATTTCCACGGCAGTATCTCCGAAAACCATTCTGTTATATTTCTTGCCGGCTGATGTGACTGATCTGCTTTCCGATGTCGTTCTAAACATGATCTTAGGTTCCTTTTCCACTGTCCTCCAGCAGATAACCTCACACAAACTGATAGCTCTTCTCATATCTATATCCCGTTAACTGTCATTTTCCCAAATACTCACAGTATGAAGTGATTCCAATACACTCCGTTTTATAATCATTTTTCTTCTCTGCATCATTTCTTTTTCTTCTTCTTTTTCGTCCCAATATCAAATTTCGCCTTTTTACTCACGTCTAGTACAAACTTCCTCCATGTCTGGTTTCGTTTCAAACACAGAATTTCCTCAAAACTTTTTCGTCACACTGAGAATTAATTTCACCATAACTATTTTTTACCTTTTCTTCAAATGTTTTCCTTCACTATCGCAAAACGAAGTTCGAAAACCCTTTACCTGTTCGTAAATCGCCTTTCGAACCGCTGGCCACCATTCCTTATTTAAGGGACGCAGTATATATATATATATATATATATATATATATATATATATATATATATATATATATATATATATATATTCCTATGAGTCCAGAGGGAACATGAAACACGATAAGTTCCCCGTGGACTCATAGGAATATCTTCATCACACGCAAAATTGTGATCCTTTCCAATATATATATATATATATATATATATATATATATATATATATATATATATATATATATATATATATATATATATATATATATATATCACTCTATAAGAACTATGCTGTGATTAAGGTTTATATGAATTTATATTAGTTCTTTTTTCTGTTTACACCACATGTCAGGAACTACTTCTGTTCTTCAGGCTTGTTCTCTGTGTCACATTTCTCTACATCGAGGACGGATCGCGGTTGTGGAAGCTTGTATTATGTTATTACCGGCTACCATATTCAAGATGGGTCATAATGTTACAGCGGTTGAATTGTAAAAGCATAATTATGATATCACAGGCTACCATATTCAAGATGGGTCATAATTCGTTAATCATAAAAAGCTTAATTATGATATCCTTGTATGTCAAATTCAAGTTTGATAAAATCATAAAAGCGTTATTATGGAATTACTATCTGCCAGATTCAAGTTTGATAACGGATTAATTTGGTTAAATCATAAAAGCTTGATGATAATATTACTATCTACTGCATTCTAGCTTGATCAGAGATTAAAGCAGTTAAATCATAAAAGCTTAATCGTGATATAACTATCTACCACACTCAAGCTTGATCACGGATCAAAGTAGTTAAATCATAAAAGCTTAATGATAATATCACTGATCACTGTATCAAACTTTAATTCATGGTCTTTGCGGCTGCGATATGGCAGCTTGATGAAGGGGTCAGTGGCTACTATATTCAAAGCTGGATTATGGAGCTTGGTGTACACATCACAAAAACTTGATTGCTTTTTCAGAGTCTGCTATGCTCGATCGAAGTTTGATGATGGCGCTCCCTGGCCATCATACTTTGATTACAAAATTAACGATTGCAGTGATTTATATATATATATATATATATATATATATATATATATATATATATATATATATATATATATATATATATATATAACTGGAAATTTTTTTACCCTCATCCAACTCATCCACAATCTGTAGGGGTCGCCATGCACTTCCAGCATTCGACTCGACGGACGAAACAATACATATATATCACATGACACACGAAGGTAAACATTAAGTACATTCAACAGAAGAAGAGGAACCTCCAAGGAAGCACGCGAAAACACGGTCTAAACTCTGGCTTACGACTGCGTCTAATACCTCAGTAAAACTGACCATATAACCCCACCAACCCATTGACGAGGCTAGGGCAGCTCCAAGGCGGCGCTACAAATCAGTAGCAGGGGAATGATAGACTCCTATGGAACGAGAAGTTCCACAACGCACACCGATGCTCCTTTTCATCAGCTGACCTTGATATGACAGCCACAGCAAAGGTGTTTTTCCAGGCATGGTGTAATATCATGCAGGCAAAATGCGGTATCAGCAAAAAAAAAGTATAATATATATATATATATATATATATATATATATATATATATATATATATATATATATATATATATATATATATACCCAGCACTACAACTTCTCTATAATACCTAAAAAAAAATAGTATTTCTGCAACTGAATTTATCATCTACATTATCCCAGCCTTCAACCGTTCGTAGTGTCTTCAGAAACATACTTATGGCCACGCTGCTACACTAGCACTCCGGGACAACCAGCTTTAAAATACGACCATAATACTACACATGGGCCACTGCCACACATCCCATGATGCCCTCAGCACTGTAACACTGTACTGTGACGTCGAAAACAAACCGTATTGAACGTGAGACTTGCTTTATTAGAATATATATATATATATATATATATATATATATATATATATATATATATATATATATATATATATATATATATATATATCTGATAATCTCGTGGGTATTAGATGATACTAGATCTCTTGCATCACTGTGACATACTGCAATATATATATATATATATATATATATATATATATATATATATATATATATATATATATATATATATATATATATACTGCGAAGAAAACCAAAGGAGTCTCTCTTTTTTATTTGATGTTAAACTGGGAAAAGTATCAAATATCAAAGACAATGAAAGAGAAAATCATTTCCACGTAAGTCATTTCAAATAAATCTCGCGAGACGATCTACGTTTAGTGAAGGAAACGAGGAAATGTATAAATTATGTATTGAAATACACAAAGAAATAGATAATCGGCTTATGTGAGGAAAAAACTCCAATGAAATCAATGTTATTTCTCGAAGCATTGTGTGTGTGTGTGTGTGTGTGTGTGTGTGTGTGTGTGTGTGTGTGTGTGTGTGTGTGTGTGTGTGATTACTATTTGTTGTTACAATTCATGTGTTATGGGACTCGTGTTGTCCCGTCTAATAACCTTGTATATATGTACTATGTCTGTGCCCCTATGTATGTATACACACACACAAACCAGCGTAAAGGAAGGTAGGTGTGTGTGTGTGTGTGTATGTGTGTCTCCACTTCCCCTTCAACACCTCAGGAGCTGCCCTTCACCTGAAATTATATAATATATATATATATATATATATATATATATATATATATATATATATATATATATATATATATATATGTAAAGAGATAAGCCCTGGTCGACGACCAATCATCAGGTGGGGCGAACGCGTCCTTCGCCACCTGAGCAGCGATAACGACCCCGGACGGCTGGCCAGAACGTCATTACGAGGACCGTTACCGTGCGCCGGCAGTCGCGAGGCCATCTCCCGCAGGAGGAGACCGCCCTTCCCCATAGGCTCCCCAGTGTCTCGCACAATCATTGGTACTGTCAACATCATCTCTTCCTCATTCCTCAAAAAGTATATATATATATATATATATATATATATATATATATATATATATATATATATATATATTTATGTATATATATATATATAATTACGATGTCGAATGATGTGGACCCCCCGAAACCCGTTTTCAATGCTAAGGAAACTGGTGCATTTGCTCTAGAAAATGAATCCCACGTGGAATGGTAAGGTTCCGCTGGTTGGTTCGGTGTGGGAGGGAGGGTGGGTGGGTGGGTGGGTTGGTGGGCGTGCCCAGCACCCGTCGGTTGTACCTGGGAGGGTACGCCGCCGGGAGGGGAAAGGGGGGGTGATGATGATGGGGGAGGTGTGGAGGGTTGAGGAGGGGGTGGAGGGAAGGTTAGTGTGTGTGTGTGTGTGTGTGTGTGTGTGTAAACACGTACCTGTGAAAGTACTGGTAGTGTGGCTGGGTGACGTGAAGGTCCATGGGCATGGTGGGGTGGGGCAGGTGGTGGGGGGCGTATCCCGGGGCCGCCTCACCCCCCTGCATCATGCTCAGCGGCCATAGGGGATCCATGGCCCCCCACCCCTGCACCCCACCCCCCGGGGCGCCGCGCGGGTTGGCCGCCAACTTGCCGGTGTCGGTGGTGGCGGCGAGCGCGGCCGGGCACTTCACCACAGGTAGCGGCCACCTGGCCTGCTCGCCCGGCGCCACTCTACCTCCAGGGGCGCGTCCCGCATCTACTGGCCGCCCTCCTCACTCACACACACACAAGAGACGAATGACAGATCTCTTATCTCTTTTTTTAATGGCAAGCACTGATACACACACTTTAGGGAGCGGAGGCGCAGGAGGAGGCGTTGCTGATGGTGGTTGCTGGCGCGGCGCTATCCTTACGAAGGAGGGAGAAAAACACGGGACACGTGGGGCGCCAGTGCGGAAGCCAGTCGACTACCTGTGTGTCACATGACGTTTGCACCGGGTTCGTGTGTGCACTGGGGGAGCGCGCGAGCCTGGGGCTGAGGCAGCCATGAGCGGAGGAGGGGCCAGCCCGCGCTCCGCCCAGACACTCGATACCTCATTGCCTCTCCCCCTGGCCCTGAGCTCCTCCCCGTCCGCCCTCGCCGCCAATCAGCGGGCGTGCCGCCGTGCCGGTAACCACTGACCGCGTGAGCCCCCCTCCCCTCCTCGCCGACCAATAAGGGGGCGTGTACGGCTCCCGTTGCAGCGGATCAGACGCAATTACCGCTAATAATCGCGCGTCCATTTTGCATGTGGTACTGGCGGCGTTACGTGGCACTTACGACCCTCCTGTGCCACCGTTAGCCCCTCCTCCTCCTACCTGACGAAGGGGGACACCAAACCCCCTAGGCAATGCCCCACTGTAACATACCTGCAGTTGTTGTTGTTGTTGTTTTTTTGCATCTTATCACCCCCACAAGTTGGTCACGGAGGGGAGTACGTCACCCGAAGTCAGCGGCACATTAAGAACCTTGGTTGCCGGCAGCTGAGAGAGAGAGAGAGAGAGAGAGAGAGAGAGAGAGAGAGAGAGAGAGAGAGAGAGAGAGAGAGAGAGAGAGTCTCTCTCTCTCTCTCTCTCTCTCTCTCTCTCTCTCTCTCTCTCACACACAACACCTCCGTAGCTGACTCAACGGGACCACCACATACCATAATGAATACTTAATGACCCTTACCTCATTCATCGACCGCTCCAGACGTTACCATACCTCCCACGAGCAACGCAGACACACACACACAC